>NC_050530.1:2194808-2210608 GCF_002922805.2 Oryzias melastigma
CTCGTGTCACGCTGATCCTCTGTCTAAAATTATGGAGCAATAAAGTTTTTACAAATACGAGCCGTCACGTCTATGAAATATTTAGGATGCAGCTGCACAAACAGACCAGTTCTCCTGTTTTTTTGTTTGACGCACAGCTGCTGGCTTTACAGCCCGGAATCTAAAGGCTCATAAATTAACACAAACACACAAACACACAAACACACAAACGGACAGAAGCTCCAGAAGTCGACAGTCCGACAGTGACGGATCTCCAAACGATCTCGTGTGTTAATCAGGTTTACCGGCTGCTGGATTTCTTCCATCAAAAATCACGACCAAAAACAGATGCTGTTGTGGGTTTATCCAGGTAACAAAAACGCTAAAATATTTTACTTTCCTCAAAAAAGTACAGTAATAAAAAAATAATCACTTTTATTTTCTAATCGCAAAATCAGTTTTTATGTTTTAAATTTAATTAATTACCATTTCAAAGCATTAAGATGTAAATTAAAAAACAAAATTAAAAATAAAACATTGAAATAATACGGGAAAAATGCATTTTTTTTACACTTAAAGTAAAATAATATTATTGAAAGCCAAAGGTGAACTTTTATTTTTAGAAAATTAAAGGTTTAAATTGTGTATTTGCAAAAGTCTGACAATATTTCAGTATTATTTCTTAAATTCTGATTTAAGAATTATGTAAATAATAATACATTTTTCACATAAATTGTAAAATTCATGTTAATTAATGATCAGAACATTAAATACAGCAACTGTGTTTCATTATTCATGGTGTTTTACTTTTGGTAATTTAGGAAATATTAAAGTGGAAAACTAAGATTGAACTACGTTTGTTTTAAAAAAAATAATCAAATATCACTTTGGCGATAATCGTATTGTATCGCGATATTTGACTGAATCGATATTTTTCTACACCTCCGGTTAAAATGTGATGAACAGCAGCCTTCACAAAAAAAGTTGCAGGTTTGAAGAAAAAGGAGAAAAAAATGAAATAATTCTCTAGTGTTTCCATTCTTTCAATTATCGTAACTCTTCAGCTGTTTGCGTAATTATCGCAATTCCAAGATCGAGGTAACCGAGACGATTCGGACGCAGAGAAAAGTGACTTTGCGCCTCATCAAGTTTCTGTAAAAACCTCTTTTAAAAATAAAACAATTACATATCTAAAAAAAAGCAAATTTTGAGCAATCTGTATTACACGTTGAGTAAAATAATATTTTTCAATAATTTCCAATTTGTGAACTTTTCATATTAGAAAAATAAAGGTCACAAACTGCAGCCTTCAAAATAAAAGTTGCACATTTGAAGAAAAATTAAATAATTCTGCAGAGATTACATTCTTTCCATAATCATAAGTGATAGTAGACAATGAGCCCAAACGGCTCTTTTACTGTGAAAGGTTGATCTACAGTAACTCCTCGAACAATTACACGATCGACGCAAGTCAGATAATATTTGTCGATCGCGTAATTGTTCGAGGAGTTACTGTAGATCAACCTTTCACAGTAAAAGAGCCGTTTGGGCTCATTGTCTACTGATCAAAACCTTTGGATTTGTATTCATGACTTTGGGTTTTAAATAAAATGAATTACTGATATATCTATTTTCTGCCACGAACAAAAGCAAAAATATTTTAAAAAACAACTAGCAATTTTTTTCTTTTTATGTTTGACAAAAGTTCAAATAACTTATTTCAAAATAAAATTTGCTCTATGCCAAACAGAATCATCTCAGTGCAGCTAGTAACTAATGTTGTGCAGCATAAGAGAATATGTGCTTTTTACTCATAAAAGTTCAAACTTTTTACCAAAGTTTTACTTTGCGTATAAATCTGTTCATTCTGGAGGTAGAGTTGATCAAACAAGACGTCTTCAGGTCAACAGGATGTAAAAACCTACAGAGTTTATAATCTATGTGAACCTCAGACATCAATTTATAAATGTAAATAATCTAAATTAAATAAATGCTAATTAGGTAATTGTTATTTAAAGAATTGCTATTTTATTTTTCCTTTATTTTTCTTTGTCCTCAGCAGTCTTACACTGCTGGGTTTTGTTATTTTAGTTTGGTAGTCTTAGTTTTCTGGCTTTGTTTATTTGTTTTCTTCTGGTTAAAAGTCTCCATGACTTGTTTTAGATTAAAGATCCACATGTGGATCTGGAGCCGCAGGTCAAAGAACGTCGGTTATTCAGTCGTCACCAAACTACCCCTTTTTGATCATCTACCTTGAAGTTGGGCTGTGCGAAGCATCGCGCCACCGCGATCATGGAGGCGGTGAGCGGACCCGAGACGCCGATGGTGGTCAGGAACTCGGAGATGTTCGGGGTCAGGCGGAACGGGACGGGCCGGTTGGCGTCCAGGTCGCCGGTGGCGTCGTTGATGTCAAAGCGGAAGTAGGAGACGTTCAGCTTCCCCGTGTCCTAGAAGAGCAAAGATGAAGATTCTGTTTCAGAAGAAAACGACTCTTATTGATCCCTGAGACCCAGACGATGTCCAACCATCTCCAGCAGAGCATCAATACTCCTCCATTCACTCCCGCTCTGGTTGCTCCCTCGGGACTTGAACATATACAGGCGGGTTTCATCTTTTAAGCGTTTATGTGCTACACAAGCTGCCATTCCAGGAAGATAAGCTCTCTCACATGAAGGAGCGAGTGGCTCTGACAGCTTTATAGCTTTTCATTCCTTCTTTTCATCCCGGACTCCCTCACCTGCTGCCGCCTGAAGGCGGCGGGCAGAGACGGCAGCAGCTCCCAGGAGGCTCCGATAAGCCCTGCAGAGGCTTCAGTGCAGCACTCCGGATGAGAGGCCGCTGATTAGCTTCATTTGTAGTCTGCTGTGAATGAGCGCCGCCGCGCCGCCGCCACTCGGAGCTGTGAACCCCGCGGGAAAACCGCGACCGGGAACTTCAGACAAGAGTCTGAGGTGGAAGCGGAATAATGTGCCGGCCCTTTTCTCTGTGCCTACTAATGAAAGTGACCTGACATTTTTCAATTTGCATTTATTGTATCGTTGAGGGGGGGGATTTCAGCAGCATTATTCAAATAAATGAGTCAGGACTCTGAATATAAACATTTTCTCTATCTTTACCTGCCGGGAAAATGATTTGTTTAACAAACATTAAAAATACGCCAGAGGCAGAAATGTAGAGTTGACACCATATAAAAAAAAGATCATTATTACGCTTTGAAATGTAAAATATAAAACATCTGAGGGACAAAACTCTACAACTATACTTTTAATTCAAAAATGTCTTTAAGCTGCATATTTATCAAAGTGGGACTAAAAGTTTGGTTGGAAAGAACAAGAATTAGTTTGTAATAAAAGCTTGGAAAGGAAGGAAGAATTTTTTAAATTGGAATATTCTGAATACACAGATTTAGATGTAATTATTAAATGAAGTAACCAAACTAAAGTTGAAACATTCTAACCGTTAAGAGCTGCAGGAAGATTTTGTACGTTATTTTCATTTATTCATGCCGTTTCAGCCCTCGTTGAAAAGCCCTCCTGACCTCTGGCTGGTGAGACGCCACAAGCGTTTAACCTCCTGTGTGGTCGTCGGTGGTTTAAAAAGTCAATAAAACTGACATGCGGGTCACTGACCTGCCCAGCAGTCAAAGCAGCTGCTGACGCTTCAGTTGAAGATAGTCGTGATGCTAAGTCTAGTCTGTCACAACCTCATCTAGTCTCTGTCACAACCTCATCAAGTCTATGTCACAACCTCATCAAGTCTATGTCACAACCTCATCAAGTCTATGTCACAACCTCATCAAGTCTATGTCCTAACCTCATCAAGTCTATGTCCTAACCTCATCTAGTCTGTCACAATCTCATCTAGTCTGTCACAACCTCATCTAGTCCCTGAGCTAACCTCATCTAGTCTCTTTTACAATCTCATCAAGTCTCTGTCACAACCTCATCTAGTCTCTGTCACAACCTCATCTAGTCTCTTTTACAACCTCATCAAGTCTCTGTCACAACCTCATCAAGTCTCTGTCACAACCTCATCTAGTCTCTGTCCCAACCTCATCAAGTCTCTGTCCCAACCTCATCAAGTCTCTGTCACAACTTCATCTAGTCTCTGTCACAACCTCATCAAGTCTCTGTCCTAACCTCATCTAGTCTCTGTCCCAACCTCATCTAGTCTCTGTCTCAACCTCATCTTTAGTCTCTGTCACAACCTCATCTAGTCTCTGTCACAACTTCAACAGATGTCTAGTCTTATTTGGAACTAATAACAACCTCATCAAGTCTCTGTCCCAACCTCATCAAGTCTCTGTCACAACCTCATCTAGTCTCTGTCTCAACCTCATCTAGTCTCTGTCACAACTTCAACAGATGTCTAGTGTTATTTGGAACTAATAACAACCTCATCTAGTCTCTGTCTCAACCTCATCTAGTCTCTGTCACAACCTCATCTAGTCTCTGTCCCAACCTCATCAAGTCTCTGTCCCAACCTCATCTAGTCTCTGTCACAACCTCATCTAGTCTCTGTCACAACCTCATCTAGTCTCTGTCACAACTTCAACAGATGTCTCTTACAAACTTATTTGGACCTAATAACAACCTCATCTTTAGTCTCCATCCCAACCTCATCTAGTCTCTGTCCCAACCTCATCTAGTCTCTGTCAAAACCTCATCTAGTCTCTGTCACAACCTCATCTAGTCTCTGTCACAACTTCAACAGATGTCTAGTCTTATTTGGACCTAATAACAACCTCATCTCGTTGTGTTATAAAGCCCAATCCATTTTCCTGCTACAACCTCGTCATTTCTTTGTTACAACCTCATGTTTCTCTTACAAACGTATCCAGTCTCTATTTTTATGGTTTTAAGTCAACTGCAGCTAACTTTGCTTTTTTATTGGTAAATCCTTCTCAGCACGTTTCGGTTTTAGTCGTGCCGGCCTCCATTTTTTGGCTGTGAAGTCCTGTCCTTGCCCCGTCTCTGTTAGCGTGTGCGTGTTTGCGTGTGCGCTCCCTCCACACACCGTAACCCTGTGTCTAATGGGATCTGTGGAGTGGAACAGGCAGAGAGGGGGCTTAATACCAGCGCTTAGCTGCCCAAAGGAAGGCCCGTCAGCAAAGGCCGATTAGGATCGGAGGGGAGAGGTGGCCAACTCGCACAATCATGTTTAATAATGACTTTGAGAAGGCCGTCCCTGAACAGCAGAGCGATGTGTGTCTGCTGAAAGCGACACGCATGCACTCACAAACACGGACCCTTCAAATTGGAACGTCTTTGATAACCGAGCTGAGAGACCGAATATACGTTCTGTCAAAACAGCCTTTGCAGTGACGGCGGATGACTGACTCATGGGCTCAGCGTGAATGTCACAGGGGAGAATATGATAAGAAGAGGGTAATAGTGATCTCTTAATGCATCTCTGAGTGTGTATATCCATTAAATTAGCCCGTCAAATGGATCCTCTCGTCCTTGACAGCAGGTTCAACAAGCAGAGGACATATTTGGGCCTTCTACCTGAGCGATCTGCAGCATCTCGGGGTTGAGCCTGTTGAGGTGGAGCATGAACTCTGCCAGGCCGATGAGGGCCAGCTGGATGGTGAACATCTTGCGGAAGGTCCAGTAATCGGTGGCGTTGGGGAACGTGTGGAGAGCCCACTCCTTCAGCATGCTGCGAGGAACCATGTTGCCCTGAACCTCCTTCAGGATGTCCCTGAGAACCTGACAAGAAAGAGGAGAAAAATCTTCTGAGTTTTGGTTGATTATTAGTATTTGGAGCTTTGGATACATTAAGCTTAATGTGACAACTTCATATAAAAAACATTTTTGTCAAAATAGCAGCTTTTTTTTGTTTGTTTTATTATAAAAGCTAGAGTTGCTATGCTAGCTTGTTGCGTACGTAAAGTTGGACGCCATATTGGACAGGGCAAAACGCCTGTTCACTGCTGTGCTACAACTGTAGAAACAGAGCTGGAAAAACAAGAATGTGACTTATTACTGCCAGCTGATAAAGGAGAACTTATTACAGGAAGATTTACTCTCAACAGTGAACGTTTAGGCCGATCTTGTAGCCTTTTCAAAGTCAATGGTAGCTTTAGACTTTGAACTATTTCTATTTAGGGCTGGGTATCACCAATAATTTCCAGAATCAATTTGACTCGATTCATCAGAGCCTGGATCGACTCGATTTAGATTTTCTTTTCTTTCGATCTTCTGAATTCAATTTCAAGCTTACATGGTTTACACATTTAAACCTAGCCGAGGATTCATGTATCAAACTGTCACAATATTCTGGCAAAAAAAGAACGAGCAAAAGCGGAAAGCAACTTTTGCAACTCCTAAATCCAACTTTCCCCGTCCCAACGAGGCTCAAGGAGTTAGGAGGAGATGGATCGTAATCCTTTGGAGCTTAACCTTCTAATGTGTACTAAAGGTCTTCTTTCTTGAAAGTTTAAGATGACAAGACACTTCCAAAGGTGAACAAAATTTGAGCTTTGGTAGAGACAATTTGTGGTCAGATATTTAAAAGTGCTACCTTTGACTGTATAAAAACAACTGAGAGAAAACTCGACTAAAACAGCAGTTATGGACACAAACATCCCAAAATAAAAACTTTTTTCCCTCTTTATTCAAATCGTAATTTCTTTTGGTGGAAAGTTTTAAATTGGATTTTAAAAGCATGAAGTGTCGAGGTTCTGGCCGATCCGATGGTCTCCATACCTGGTGGCTGGCCTGCGTGCCTCGAGCTTGCACGGTAGCCAGACGATCGTAGTATCTCGAGATGGGGTTGTCGTGCTCGATGCCCTTCTTGGCGCAGCGCTGCTTGTAGATCTCCACCAGAGACAGAGACGAGGGGTTGTCCTCGACCAGCCGCATCTGAGGGGACACCGCCACCACTCGGGGCACTGCAGGGGCGAAGGGAAGAGGAGAAACGTTTGACAGGAATAACATCAAAGCCAGCCCCACAGCAGAAATGACAGAGTGGTGTGAGAACATCCATGCTGATGAGGAGAAACGCAGTAAACATTCGGCTAACGTTGCTAGCAAACAAATCGTGTTTGCCAAAGAGTCCAACCACGGACCCAAACAAATAAAAATACTCCTTTGGGAAAAGACTGAAGACCGGGGAGAGATCAACACTGAAGGAGGTCAAAGACCGTAAAACGCTGAGATTCAACAAATCAATATCTGCTATTCTAGCTGAATGGAAAAGATCAAAAACACTTTTTTTGTGGTAAAACATTTAATCTGATAAAACTCTATTCTGATTCCAGTCGTACCAGTGAAGAACAGGTGCCTCTTGGTGGTCTCCTTCCTCTTCTCCAGACAGGGGTTGAGGAGGCGGAGAAGCTGCAGGACCCTCTCCTCCCGGCGAGACTCGGTCAGACAGGCGTCGTTCATCACCAGGTAGGGGTAGATCTTCCCGTTGTGGCCCCGGATGTAGAGGCGGCGAGCAGCCGTGTTGTGTTTCTGAACTATTTCCACCCTGGGCATGAACCTGGAACAGGAGAGAGGAGGCTCACATGGAAACTTCAAAGCTTTGATAGTATCTAATAAACCCATCTATTCCACATGGGGTCACTTCTTTAAGAGAAATATCAACCATTCGTTTTCTTTATTAATTTATAAATAATTTAATCCCCAATAAAAATCATTAAAAATAAATAAATATCAATAAAATGAGAACGTGTTTCGATGACGTTTAAAAACCTTCATTCACTTTACATCATGGAGAACAATTCTTCTAATCCTGACACTGAAATGTAAGAGAAGAAACTGAATCTCTGGGGTAACGTCACTTTCAAAATGTAACGTCTGCTGACAAAATTCTGCACATTTTGGGAATAAAGGTCTGTTAGGTTTTATGTTTGGGGAGTCTGTTTAGAATATGTATTTTCTTTGTCTTGACTAGTACTTTTCTTTGCCTTGACTAGTACTTTTCTTAGCCTCGACTAGTATTCTTCTTTGTTTTGACTAGTTCTTTTCTTTGTCTCGACTACAAATTTTTTTGTTTTAGCTACCACTTTTCCTTTTCTTGACTAGTACTTTTCTTTGCCTTGAGTAGTAATTTTCTTTGTCTTGTCTAGTACTTTTCTTTGTCTTAACCAGTACTTTTCTTTGCCTTGAGTAGTAATTTTCTTTGTCTTGTCTAGTACTTTTCTTAGCCTTGACTGGTATTCTTCTTTGCCTTGACTAGTACTCTTCTTTGCCTTGACTAGTACTCTTCTTTGTTTTGACTAGTTCTTTTCTTTGTCTCGACTACAATTTTTTTTGTTTTAGCTACCACTTTTCTTTTTCTGGACTAGTACTTTTCTTTACTTGACTAGTACTTTTCTTTGCCTTGACTAGTATTTTTTTTCTTGACTAGTACTTTTCTATTCCTTGACTAGTACTCTTCTTTGTTTTGACTAGTACTTTTCTTTTCCATAACTGGTACGTTTCTTTGTCTTGACTACAAATTTTTATTGTTTTAGCTACCACTTTTCCTTTCCTTGACTAGTACTTTTTTTTGCCTTTAGTAGTACTTTTCATGTTTAAGCTACAACTTTTGTTTTTATTGACTTGTACTTTTCTTTGTTTGGAATACAATTTTCTCTTTTTTTTGCCTGATTTTCTTGTTTTTAAATTGGCCAGTTCTTTGTTTTAACTACTACACGTCTTTATTTTTAAAAACAACATTTTCCCTCTTTAGATTACTGTCTAAAATATGTCACTAGGTCACATGCAGAGTTATCAAGTCACAACACATCGATTCAACAATCGATTCAACAAACGGTGCACGCGTTCTGACTACTATTACAGAGAACATCAGGAATCTAAAACCCCCAGAAATGAAAAACAATCAGGAAGAAATAAACAGTTTATATGTTTTATAAACCCTTTTAGCATTTTTTATTTGTTAGCAATACTTTATTAGCATTCAGCCAATGAAGATCAACTACTAATGTCACAGCAGTGATGTCATGAACAAGAAAAGGTTTATTTATTTATAATTTTATTACAAGAACAAAACACTGCTGGAGAAGTGACATATTGCTGTTATTATTTTCAACACAACTACAGTAACAAGTTAATTTGTGGGATCATTGAAGTTGCTACTTTAGTTTATTAAAGGAGTCTCAGTACTTAAGAACATTTTGTTCCATTGATGTTTGATGACTTAATATATACTTATAATTCAGTGACGTATTTTAGACAATATAATGTGACAGGAGAAGTTCTCTATTCACGACATAACGTCAGATCGCCTTTCACAATGAAATTAAAAGGAAAATACATTTAATTTATCTAATTTTTGGTACTAAACTCAAATAAAACTGATGGCTTAATGTGTCTTTTTCTAACAGCCCAACACATCAGATTGATTCAATGTGTTGCTTTGATGTCTGAAGCTCTGTGTCTTATCTGGCTTTTTTTGTTCTCCAAAAACAATTGCAGAGTGGTGATGCAGCACTTTTCACCAGGGAGGGGGTTGTTTGTGCCCTCGAGCGCAGAAAAAATGTTTTAATTTTTTAAATATAATTTGTCCAGTTTAAATCCTTGGGGGAAAGCGGGAAGTTAATGCAAAATTCAGCAGCAGTTTGGAACAGTTCACACAATAACAACCACAACTCTGCGTTTTGCTTACTATAAAAGCGTCCTATTATAACCAAAGGCCGCTACCTGGCAATCTTGATGTAGTAGTGCGTCGGTTTGGGCATCAGGAACTCCCCCGGGATCTCCACTTCAGCAGTTTGCGCGGAGAAATTGCTGAGGAAGCGACATTTCTCCTCAATCAGGAAAAACTTGGGCAGCTGCTTCGTTTTTGCCTCCAAGATCTTGATCCACTTCTTCAGCTTGGAGATGAGATTATGGAGCTTCATGGAGCCGGGCACGCTGAAGTCGAAGTCTGTTAGGAGGGAAAACAGAGGCTAAAGATGGAGAAACTGCTTATTTTCTCTTTGTGTTTCCACACAGAGCCAAAGGAAATGGTGCGTGAAATATTTTATAAACACCTTTGCTGCTTAGCATTTTAATAATCTTACAACCATGATGGATAATTTTGATATTTACAGTAAACAAACTCTACTTCCTAATGACTTGAAATCCAGACTCAAATCCCGCAGCTGCCCTTCAAGCTTATTTATGCAAATGTACTTTTACTAAGAGGAAAATAAGTTGTGGGATTAAAGCAGAACACAGGCAGCCTGCACACTGGGAAATATCGTCAAATGAAAAACACTTTTAATGCTCCTTCTACAGCGCAAATTCAATTTGGAGGGACCTGGGAATGCCTCGTTCTTGGGAACACTCCTGTTTTTCACAATAAAAGCTTACATTTTCATGTTCATAAACGTGACTGTATATGAGAACTGGAATGAGTGACCCCTCCCCCCTGGTGTTCAAAATCCCTTAGACTTTTTTAGAGAAATAAACAGCTATTACTCAGTCTTTATATTTGTCAGAATTACCATTTTTACTCTCCTAAGTATTTTTTTAACATGTTCTTGGTAATCCTTAATATTTTTATTTATTTATTTATTTTTGTGTAGTATAAGTTAGCCCATCAGATCCCCCAATTAAAGTTGGTGGAGCCTGATGACCCCCACGTCCAACATTTAAAGCATTTGATTAGCAGGTAGTAGGGGTGTGGATTGGTCGGGCGGTTGCCTGGGGTGTGGGGCGGGTCTCATTTGGGGGGAACCTGGCTTTTGTCTGGGGGTTGGGGGATGGTCAGAACTCTTGGTGGGTGATGGGCTACTCATCTGGGGTTGGTTGGTTGGGTACTGCGGGGGTGGGGCCCCGTACTGGGCCCCCTGGCGCGGTGAGGGGGCTATTCTTCTGGCTGGAGCTTGCACTCTCAAACAAAGGTTGCTGTATATCTAAAGTAATAGTAAAGTATGAATAGCTGAAAATATACTTTATTGTAGTATATCAGGATATATTTCGTTATTGTGATATAAAATAATTTATATAACGATATACAATTTTTTCCCATATCGCACAGAACCACCAACAGGTTTGTTTTTAGTCTAAGGATGCATGTGCACAGGCCCCGCCCCTTTGGACTAACATTTAAACTTCCTGTAACTTGTTGCATTATGATTAGACCCCTCCCCCCACTTCTGTAATCATCGAACCCCCTTTTGCCCCCGTTTTTGTGCCCTTTACACCCCCAAATCAGTCTTCTGTATTTGTCCAAAAAAAAAGTATAAAAACAAAATCCATATAAAGCGGAGCCTCAAATACAAAAGGGGTTTATACAAATATACTCACCCCGTATTGTAACAGTAAAAGAGGCCTTCAGCTCGTATCTGTTTGTTCTGACGTTGGACAGGACAAGCTCACTCCTGACTACAGAGTGGTTGCCATAGAAACGACGGCAGATTCTGACCAAAGCGCCACTTACTGACGACAACTGACTGCATTTGTTTCTCAATTTGGTTGAATCCGGAAGTAAACCACTTTCTACGGATGACGCCACACTCCTCACTCAGTCCAGTTCTCGTATACAGTCAATTTTTGGGACAGTCCACCTCTGCAGTGCCTTGCTCAAGAGAACCTTTAAAGACAAATTCCTGAACTCAAGCAAGACCGTTTACTTTATTAACTAGAAACTTCCCAGCGGTGGACTGTACTAATTAAATTAAAGCCATAAAAATCATCGTATTTAATGTCAGATTACCCCAAACATGCTGAGATGAACGCGAGCAATCGCTGTGAAAGAAAAGGGAAGTCTGTTTCTGTGCCCGCCGTTTCAGCACAACATGTCGGTGTTGCCGTTATAATGAATCCATGAAACGGCACGGCCCTGCCATTTCAAAGCGCCTGCAGTCTCTGCTACAGTCAGACTTCTTAATACGTGAAATAAGCCCTTTAAAAACAGCCAATGTTCTTTTCTGAGTGCCTCTATTCTGCTGTCCGACTGCTTGCAATTCAGCTGCCTCCAAATTGAAAAAGTCCTATGAAGCCCAGATAATGGTCAAAGTATACGAGACTTTCGGCTTCAGAGTGTCTGAAAACACTTTAAGAAGAAAGTTCATGATTCTTTAGGAAATGAACACATTTGCCTGCAGACGACACTGTACCAATAAGACTTTTAAATTACATTTTAAACACAGTGACCAGTTTACGTCACAACTGACCTTACGCGAAGATATGGGCTGTATCCATGAGGATGGATACAGGTCAAAATCCTAGACCGCTTTGTGAGCCCGTAGAGTGAAAATCTACGTTTTTCTATGGGCATGCTGCGGGCCACGCAAACTTACGTGATTATTGTGTACTTCTTGTACACAGTCAGACTATTAGTAGAGAGGAACATCTAAAATTCAAGCATTCGTGCAGCGTCAGATAGAGTCCAGTAACTGTACGTCAAAGGAATTCTCAAACTGATTATGAAAGAAGCAGAAGATGTTTAGAAATCAGGTTTATTTATTTAATATTTAGGGTATTTTTTTTTGCCATCAGACACCCAAAACCACACCCCCTGGTCTGTAGTCGGACCACTACGTTGATCTAAGTGTCTGTTTGTTTTTTGTGTTTATTTCCATCTCTACAGTCTGTTTAGATACAAAAATATGATCGCTTTTTTCAATCCCAGTATTTTATTGTGAAAAATTGGCTATATTTTGAAATTTGACTATATTTTCTCGTGTGTCTTGGCGTAACTTCCTGTCAGAATTGATGCGGATCAGTTCACGGATCTTCGCCGTCACTTCCTGATACGTCTACCGCTATACTGCAACCGCTTGCAACCAATCGACAGCGATTAGTCCGAGTTTCGCTGAGTCGCGTTTTTAGAGGAACCGCTGTCGTCAATCATGAGTTGTTAAAAGGTTGTTAAAAGGCCACACCACCAGGGAACTCTGTCAATCAAACGTTTGACCATCGGTTGCCTTATAGAGGCCGTTTCCCAATAACAACCACTAGAGGGCGCGGTAGGTTTGTGTGTCGGTATTTGCTGCTGACAGAAACGCAGAAGAAGAAGTGACGTTCCTGTTGTTTTTCATTTAGTTAGCAATGTATGTTTATGTCAACCAAGTGCTAGCATTAGCCATCCTATAGGAAATTCCGCTAAACATTAGCATTGGGCTAGCGGACTTTAGCTTCATGTGCTAAATCGATTTATATTTTATTATTATTGATCTGTTGAGCTTAAATCGATACATTGATTTTATCGATCCAGCCCTACTTTTTACTAATTTGAAAAATAATCTGTTGCAGAAGGTAAATCCGCGATACAGCGAGGGAACACAGTATCTCTAAACTTTGTGGTTTTTACATCTTAAATGGAAAAAGTTTCAAGATGTTGCAAACGCTGACCCACCCTACACAGATTCTACCATAAATCAAGTGTTTGTGGAAGGGTTTTTGCTACTTTTTTGCTCAATTGTCTCGACAACATTAAGCAGTCAATGATCTTTCACAAAAATAAAAAGTGTGTGCTAATTTCTTATAAGAGTTAAAGGAGGTAAACATCGTTTGGAGATCAATTAGGAATCTTTAAACACGATTATCTCCTCCGTCTTTATTCTCGCTCCACGGATAACTCTAACAGTGAGAGGAGTTTTGCTTCAGGACGAGAGAAATGGAGTAATTTCAGTTTCCCTGAACTCCTCTCTGACCCGGCTCAGGGGGACCAGAGGCGGCCGGCTCAGTGGAAAGCAGCCGGGCTGCTCTCTGACCTGCGCATAGAAACCAAGGCTGCCGCTTCACCCGACCTGACCTGCGTGACAGACAGACAGCAGAGGATCTGCACGGCTGCACCAAATTACTGGCTCCACACTTAGAAGGTGGGCCACCTCTCTATATAGCAGCGTAATTCCCTCGTGCGCTGCCCTGGTCTTTCCTCGCTGTGGGATTGTCTGAATTCGAGTGGTGTGGTGGAGTCAATTTAACTTTATTATGGCTGATTGGTGAGCTGAAGTCACTGGATGGGGGAGAGTGGCTGTAAAAGTTTCTCTTCAAAGCTTCAGGAACTGAAGGTGATCTGATTAAAACCACCTCAGACGCCAAACGACGACTATTCTTTCATAAAGAAGCGATTTAAAACAGTAACTCATACCAGCAACATTCTGCGTAATTGGATTTGAATGCTTCTCAGCTGCCAAATGTTATATGCGAACATACAACCCCGTATTTTCCAGCCCACAAGCCCCGTGAAAGCGAATGAGCCACTAACGCGGTGCCGGGAATGATAGCTTGGCCGCTCCGCAGGTCTGTAAACCCTGTTTGTTCCGCTCTGGGAAGCTTGTGTGGTTTTCCGTCTCGGTCGGCCCTCATCCCGCCTCGCTTTGGGGACAGCTGCGCCGCCGTGCTCGGCAGGCACCCCGCGAGGCCGAAGCCCCGGTCGACGCCCGGCTGCGCGGACGCAGCTGGCACCGAAACATCTGGAAAGAGTCGGCGGCGGCGGCACGCTCGCTTTTGGAGCCCAAATCAAGCGTGAGATGCTAATGCCTTTCCACTTGACTTTAGGGGTTTCCCAGGATCTCAGTCTTGTTTGGAAATGTTCTCCTCTTTAGGCACTTTCTATGATTATTAGTTCTGGCTCACCCACAGTAAACCTCCTTCCGTCTCTTTTGTGTTTTGGGGCTGGAAACCTTTAGTCTCACATCCATTTTTAAAAGACTGTTGCAGTGAAAGTGAATGAGACGAGCATCATGGGAAAGAGTGGAAGAGAGAGTCGGGGTGTGCTGCAGACGGATCTTGTTTACGCTTTGTCCAATGAACTGTGCTTCAACTCCCTTATGTAATGTACAATAACAGACACATGGTCTGCTCCAACAGAGGGGTGATTATTTTGAGAGAAGCCACTCTGTGGGGGCTTTGGCTCGACTGAAACCGCACCTGTCCTGTTGGTCTGTGCAGCGTGCATTTTACCCTCAACATGCAGGTCGATAAAACAAAATTAACTATTTGAAGCAAACACTAAAATATAAAAAAAAAAAAAAATTTAGCTCATTCGTTTAGTACTTTTCTACGGAGCCCCTAATTGACATCAAAGTGAAAAAAGTTTTTAAGAAAAAGTTGTTTCTTTTTTTTTGTGCCAAAAATTGAAGTAAAAAAACAATTTTTGGTTACTATCTGGTGAGTACCAGATAGTAACTAGACCACACCAAATAGTAACTGGTGTGCACAAGATAGTAACAGAATTTTTTTCTGGTTACTATCCGGTGCACACTGAATAGTAACTGGAGGACACCAGATAGTAGCTGAAATTAAAAAAAAAAATTAAAGTAGAATTTCTTTTTTCTGGTTATGATCTGGTGCGCACCAGTAGGTAACCAATAAAACAACTCTGAAAATTGAAGTAAAAATTTTTTGGGGGGTTATTATCTGGTGCGCACCAGATAGTAATTGAAAAAAAATATTTTAAAAATTGAAGTAAAAATTTTTTTTTCTAAAGATTGAAGTAATTTTTTTGTTTTCTCTGGTTACTATCTGGTGTGCTCCAGTTAATATCTGGTGCACCCCAGATATTAACTGGAGCACACCAGATAGTAGCTGGAAAAAAAAATCTAGAAAAAAACTCTAAAAATGCAGTTATTTAGTAAAAATGTTATGTAGTAAAAAATGTAAAAAATGTTTTGGGTTACTATCTGGTTCACACCAGATAGTAATTGGGAAAAAAGTTTTAAAAATGTAAGTTAAAAAAAAATCTGGTTACTATCTGCAACAGATTGTAACTGGTGTTCACTAGATAGTAACTGCAAAAAGAAATTCTAAAAATAGAAGTCAAAATGTTTTTTTTCTAAAAAAGTGAAGTAAAATTTTTTTCCCGCTGGTTACCATCTGGTGTGCTCCAGTTCATATCTGGTGCGCACCAGATAGCAACCAAAAAAAAAGTTT
>NC_050530.1:2210788-2238097 GCF_002922805.2 Oryzias melastigma
AGAACTTCAATGTTTTTCAACATTTTTCTTAACTTCAATTTTTTTTTTACTTCTGTGTCCCTTTAGGGGCTCCGTACTAAATTTGAACTGTGTAAAAGGCTTCTTAATAATAACGTTTAGTCAAATCAGAATGAATTAAAATCATATATATATATATGAGCTGTTTTTAGGTGATGTATAAATCTGTGTAAACATAAGGAAAGAGAAATATCTATGTCAGACGGTTTGGATTTTGGACAGGAAATGCTTCCACACTTTTAGCTTTTTGGCTAAGCTGGTGCGGACACATCACACTTGCAGGACTGTGGCTGTGGAGCCTAAAAATGAGGCGACCATGAGGATGTAAACAAGCGAGGACGCGGCGGTGGCGGCTGGTGTTCAGGCGGTGACACGGCTCCTGTTATGTGGGCCGTTTTCACACCGGCCTGTGAACTCACACTGTCTGTCGCTTCAGTTTGTAAGCTGTGCAGGTCAAACTGCAGAACAGAAAACTTGTGATTGTGAAGATTTGGGTGGCACAGAACTCAGAGGAGAATGTAACCAGCATTTTGGATGTGGAAAATTGACATTTCTAGATTTTTTTTTAAAAGCTACACCATCTTTTATTGACAAAAGCCAGCTGACCTGTGGTGAACTGTCCCTTCATTTTCTGGAAGACGGGGTCCTGGGCGGTGGCCTGGGCCCGGCGGGCCAGCGACTCAGAAGCAGCGCTGGAGAACATGGTGGAAACGTTGGAGACGTTCTCCAAGCCGACGCCGAAGGTGCTGACCAGCTTCTTCACAAAGTTGAGCGTGTGCGGCGTGATCTTGGCGTCCGACACGGCGCCGCTCTTCTCGAAGGCCACGGAGTAGCACTTAGCCAGACCCTGCTGGAGCTGCCTCAAGACCTGCAGGAAAAAAGATTCCGTTACGGTTTCATCATTTTACGGTTGCATTCACGCTGTAGTGATTCTCCTGCTCCTTTCAGTACGTTTTTGAGCACGTAAAAACTCAACCACACTCTCAGTGATTTCAGTAATCTTCATATCGAAACGTTCAGCTCTAAAGACATTACTGCTTGTACTTTTGGTATTCATGAACTTTATAGTATTTGAGATATTGAGCAGAATATGCCCCACAGGAAATTACTCAAATCCTTCAAAAACTTTGTGCACTTTGAAACTTCTGCAAACTTTCAGAGACGCCATTCAAACTTTAAAATGTTCAGCAACTACAGGGTTTTTAGGCTAATTTGGAGTTTAACTTTTAATTTAGCAACATGCTACCTGTTATTGCCTAATTTAGACATTTAGCCTAATTTAGAGTTTAGCTAATATTTAACATTATGCCAGTTGTTTTGTCAAACTTAGACTGCTTTTGGGGTTCTTTAGACTAATTTGGAGTTTAGCTTTTAATTAAGAAACATGCCAGCTGTGTTTGGCTAATTTAAACATTTTTCCAGCTTTTTTGGACTAATTTGGAGTTTAGCTAATATTTTAACATTATGCTGGCTGTTTTGACAAAATTTGAATTATTTTTAAGTTCTTTAGATTAATTTGGAGTTTAGCTTTTAATTAAGCAACATTCTAGCTGTTTTTGGCTAATTTAGACATTTTTCCAAATTTTTTCAGACTATTTTTGAGTTCAGCTAATATTTTGACATTATGTTAGCTGTTTTGACAAAATTAAACTGTTTTTTAAAAATTTTTAAGGAAATTTGGAGTTTAGCTAATATTTTAGCTAGCATTTTAGTATTATGTTAGCTGTTTTGACAAAATTAAACTGTTTTTTAAAAATTTTTAGGGAAATTTGGAGTTTAGCTAATATTTAGCTAGCATTTTAGTATTACGTTAGCCGTTTTGATAAAATTAAGAAATGTTTCCAGTGTTTTTGCTACTTTGGCATTTAGCTAATATTTTAACTATTATGCTAGCTTTTTGGCAAAAGTAAACTGTTTTTAAGTTCTTTAGGCAAATTTGGAGTTTAGCTTTTAATTAAGCAACATGCTAACTCTGTTTGGCTAATTTAGACATTTTACCAGTTTTTTTTACACTAATTTAGAGTTTAGCTAATATTTTAGCATTATGCTAGCTGTTTTGTAAAAATTCGATTTTTTTAAATTCTTTAGATTAATTTGGAGTTTAGCTTTTAATTAAGCAATATTCTAGCTGTTTTTGGCTTATTTAGACATTTTTCCAATTTTTTCAGACTATTTTTGAATTTAGCTAATATTTTGACATTATGCTAGCTTTTTGTATAAATTAGACTGTTTTAAGTTTTTTAGACTAATTTGGAGTTTAGCTTTTAATTAAGCAATATGTTAGCTGGGCTTATCAATTTTTTTTTACATTTTTCCAGTTTTTTTAGGTTAATTTTGAAAATATTTTAGCTAGCATTTTAGTATAATGTTAGCTGTTTCTGCAAAATTAAGAAATGTTTCCAGTGTTTTGGCTAATTTGGCATTTAGCTAATATTTTGACATTATGCTAGCTTTTTGGCAAAAGTAAACTGTTTTTAAGTTCTTTAGGCAAATTTGGAGTTGAGCTAATATTTAACATTATGCAAGCTATTTGTCAAAATTACAAATTTTTTTATTTTTAGGCAAATTTTGAGTTTAGCTAATATTTTAGCTAGCATTTTAGTATTATGTTAGCTGTTTGGAAAAATTAAGAAATGTTTTCAGTTTTTTGGTCTAATTTGGCATTTAGCCAATATTTTGGCAAGCTTTCAGCCTTAGGTTTTCAGCCATCAGCGAAAGCATCTTCAGTGGTCACATTCAGCTTACAGCATTCACATTTGCATTATCACAGGTGATGCTATATATCTAGTTTTAATTTAATGGGACTTTACTAAATTAAAAAAATAAAAATCCACATAACTGCAGAAATGTGTCCACTCCAGAGGAAGTGGCATACGTTTTCTGCTTCAAGCCCAATGGAATGAAGCGCAGACCCCGCAGCTGCTGCTGAGTGCCCCCCAGATCATCACAGGTAATCACACAGATACACACCTCACCGAACCACAGGCCCTAAATCCCCCGTCCCATCCCACACACTCCCTGCACCCATCCATCACTTATCCCAGCCTCCTCTCCCCCCGTCGCAGACTCCTTTTAAAGCACAGATTAGATGGAAGCTGCCCAGCCGGCTAAACCGGTTTGTAAATTTCAGTTTGGACAATTGTCTACGGCTCAATTCCTGGACCGACAAACGCACAAGCAGCTTAGCAAAACTGTGATGCTGGGAGACTGATGAAAGAGGGGCTTAAGAATCACTCAGGAGCGATGAAAATCACAAGGAAATATGCTTTCTTTCTTCCAGCGTTTATTTCCCCCCAGACCTTCTTCACTGTGATGCTCCAAAACAAACAACAAACTCTTTGTTTGATGTAAGACGCACAAATCCACAAGCTGTCCGTTCAGACCTGCTTTTATACGGGAAAAATTCCCACCACCGGCTGTGCCGTTTTCTCACCATCTGATCCACCGCGAGCTCACGCAAAGCCTCAAATTCAGAGCCGCTTCCTCTCACCTCCTCGTGCCAGTTCTCTCTGAACCACACCATCTGGTCCACGATGCCCTCCAGGGAGGAGAGCAGGGTGGGGTGCAGCTCCCGCTGCATGTGCATGATCCTGCTGCAGCGCCACATCGGAGCCGTGGCACGAATGGGACCGGGGTCAGAGGCTCCGGAGTGGGGCTGGGCCCCCACCGAGCTGGGCTGCTGCTGCCCAGACGCATCTGTGGAGGTGACAGAGTTAATGGGAGGAAAGAAAAAATAAAGCACAAAATAGAGCAGCAAACAGTAAAAAAAAAAATAAAAATGAGTAAATTAGACTCTTAAGAACATTTTATTTTAAAAGAAAGGATCTGAAAGAATTACTTTTAACTCTTTAGCACCAGAGCTCCAGAGTTTATGTACTTTAATTTACCGTATCTACTGGAATTATGTTGATCGTGTTAAAGGTTGAAAAGTTACAGTATGTTAAAGATTTCCTGTTTAGCTGTCACCGCCGATGCCTCAGGTGTTAAAGGGTTAAACTCCAGGACACTAGGTAGTCCTGCATTATATAGTTTTTTTTTTTTGTAGTCAGGGATTAGGTTGGGAATTTCAAAATAACTGCTCGGTGCGAGTGTTTTCGTCCTGAACTAGAACTGAAACAAGCTATTATTTTAATAATCACCGATTATTTTTTCTGATTAGTCGGGTCATCATTAGCTTTAAGCTGACTAAAAACTAGATATATAGCATTACCTGCTAAATGCCAAATAAGCCAGAAAAAAAAAGCCTAAGTTAGCCAAAACAGCTAGCATGCAACTGAAATATTAGCTAAACTCTAAATTAGCCTAAAATCTGAAAACTCCTAAATTAGCCAAAATAGCTAGCATGCAGCTAAATATTAGCTAAATTCCAAATTAGCCTAAAATTAACCAAAATAAGCCTAAATTAGCCAAAATAGCTAGCATGCAGCTAAATATTAGCTAAACTCTAAATTAGCCTAAAATCTGAAAACTCCTAAATTAGCCAAAATAGCTAGTATGCAGCTAAATATTAGCTAAACTCCAAATTAGCCTAAAATTAACCAAAATAATCCCAAAATAGCCAAAATAGCTAGCATGCAGCTGAAATATTAGCTAAGCTCCAAAATAGCCAAAAAACTGAAAAATCCCAAATTAGCCAAAACAGCTATCATGTAGCTGAAACTTTAGCTAAACTCCAAAGTAGTGCTGCCACAAACGATTCTTTTAATAGTTGACTAATCCCCGATAATTTTTTCCAATTAGTCGACTAATCGGTTCTTGCGCAGACTGGATGTAAAGCACACATCTTAGCCATCATTAAGTTTAAACTAGCTAAAAATAAAGACGATTAAGACAATAGTTCATTAAACTTTTAATAAATTGTGCAGCTTCTGTTCTTCATTACTTTCTGGCATTAAAACAAGATTAAATCAAATGAGGTTTGGATCTGAAACAAGGAACTATTTTTCACAAAAGAGAAAGTTTTGCTCTCACTGACTCAAATATAAAATAAGTGAACTTTTTGGTGCTGAACGCTCACAACTTCGATCAAATTTACACCCCTCTAATGACCGACTAATGGACTATTAAATTAGTCGTCGGCTATTTTACTAGTTGATAAATCGTTGACTTATGATGTTTTCTTATTTTCATCCAGACAATAATAAAAAGATCCTCCATACTAGCTCTCTTATTGTTAATTTTATCTCCATAGCAACCATTTAATTTTATGGTTGTCTGGGAGTGACGAACAGATCGTCATCATTTTTAAAAGAATCGGCAAAAGTACATTTTTGGATTTCCTTAGCAACAGAGGTTTTTTGGTCAACCACGCCAACATTCCTAAAAACTTTATATCATATGTCATATTGTCATGTTCATTTTGAGCCAACGATTCATGTATTCAATTTTCACAAGGTTCTGGTAGAAAATGTGCGAGAAAAGAGGAATGCTATTTAGCTAGCTCACCCTGCTAACGCTGTATAAAATCTACAACTTCTAAATCCAGCGTTTTATCTCCAAGTAGCGTTCCAATGAAGCTCGAAGAGTCAGGAGGCGATGAATCAGAATCCATAGGAGGAGTTTAAATGGACAGCTGGTACTAAACATGATTTATTTAGAAAATTCAAGATGGCGGCTTCTTCCGAGGTCAAATATAAATCAAACTTTGGTTGTAGACTTAACCTGGCGGCATGTAAGTGAAATTTCGTGAAGCTGTTTTTTTTTTCTCAAGTTGTGTGAAAATCTGAAACTTGCCAAATTTTCAGTTTGCCACAAAATGGCCGCCAAACTGTAGGTCATGTGGCCATCCCATAATAATGCCAAAACCTCTTCTGGATATCCCTGGCATGTCTGTTTAATTATTAATCAATTCATTTTTTTAGATTGTGATTTAACGCACTTTTTAGACAATTGCTTTTAAAGCAAAGTCGGCCATGTTTACTCACCGCTTTTGTAGCGCTCCCTCTGCTCGATCTTGAGAGTCAAGTAAAGGGTGCGGATCGGGAAGTAGACAGCCTGGGGGTACACTCGTCCCACCTACAGATAAAAGAGGGTCACAGATTACATTTCAAAGGATCTCCCTCCGCAGAATCTCAAAGCAAGACGAGCGGAGAGCTAAGCCATTTAGATAAAGGCTACTGTACACCTCTGTGTGTCAGTGGGAGATCACACTGATAAAGCTGAAGAGACCGTTTGAAGCTCCCAGTCAGAAACATGCCCTGGATTCCCAGCAAACTCACTGTGACTCATGATGAAAATGTTTTCAAGGCTGCAAAGAAGTCACCGATACTGAAGGTCTGAAGTTCCAAAATATGAAGAAAAACTGGGAAAAGACCTGCTGCAGTTTGAAGTTCTGATCAGATTTAAAGCTAGCAGAGGAGACATTTTAATGCAATTATTTGAGTTGATTTAAAATCAGTATACACATAGTTAAAAAAAAAGGTTTATTTGATTTTATACAGACTGAATGTTTTACATCTGATGTTAAAGAACTATTTTTGTGTGTAAAAAAAAGTTTGTTTCTTTTATATATACAAAGTTGTGTGAACTTTTTCTGTGTAATGAATAAATCAGCCTCAGATCCCAATTCACAGTTTAATATCAGGTTTTCTCCTTTCAGGCAAATATTTACTCTGCCAAAATACAGCATTTATTAAAAAATAATGTTGTTGACAATTTAATGATTCTTAAATTAAATTAACCTTTATCTGTATAAAGCTATAAGCACATTTTGCACCACTTTCTTTTTACAGTTTTTTATTATTATTATTAGAAAATTGAGTATGAAGGTTTTTTAGCTTTGAAATTTTGGTTTAAATTAAACATAACTAAAGACATGATATAACATATAAATCATTAGAAGATTTAAATCTGTAACCATTTTTTACAATATTTTAAGTTTGACTTTGCCTCATTTTTGGATTCATTAGATATTTGTTATAAAACACAAAAACTGAACTCAATTTTGATCATTTTTGCAGTAAAATGAGAAGAAATTTAATTTTTGGACAGTTTTGGTCTCATTATTGTGTATTATAATGAAAAATATTTATAAAAAAATCAAAAATAGAGCTGCTGTTGTACAAAAACAGAAAAATATACAAAAAATAGATATACAATTTGAGCCAATTGTAAAGCAGAAAATAACAGATTACTAACGTTTAAAGGGGCCCTACCATGAAAATTCTACTTTTTGAGGTTTTAAATGCATTATACTGTTCATTCCTCTCTACAAAGAACCCCAAAGCGGCATTTTGAGGAGTAATCCTCTAAAAACCTGCTCTGTTAGCAGCAGCCCCTCCCATACCCACGAAAACCAGCGGTTGGAAACGTGCTGACCTAAGATCGATGCCAACAGATCCCTCCAGGAAGAGTCTGCTCCGACAGACTAACACAACCCTCTATTTATCCCCTTTTTCAGTGATGATCAGCAAAAAAACTTTCATTTTAGAGACAGAATATAAGTTGTGTCCTGTCTTCAATAAATTCCAGCTCAAACAGGTGTTTGTTACTTTTTTCCGCGGCGCTCCTTTAAGATATATAAAAATTAAGACTTTAAAGACCATTAAAAATCACATTTAAGACCTTATGTTTAAAGAAAATAAACTATTCAGTAAACATACATATAGACACTAAATAATTAAGAATACATCAACATGATGAACCAGAGTTTTAATATTACCACAATTAACAAATTAACTGTTATGACTATAATTATTAGTAAAATAAAGATTATATTTGCGTTTGGATAGATAAGGTAGGCATTACAGATCAGGTAATGACAGGGACATATTTCCAGATTTGGTCCCTTGCTTTGCCTCTTTAGCGTCTCAACTGCTAAATTAAATTAAAGGTGGGTCAGGGAAAGAGAAGATCCAAAGAGACGAAGGGAAAGAAAGAGAGCCTCTCTTTTCCACTGTTTAGCCGTAGGGTTAAATAGACTTTAAAAATTAAAAGCTCGTCTGGCTAGATTTCATATTCCTAGAAAAATGTATAAGTGATTTTAAATTTATAAAACTTAAACTTTAAGAAAACCCTAACAGTAAATCAGCAGGTAATCAAGTAGATCCTTATATAGTTTAAATTATTTAATTTAATTAAATTTGAGAGGCCACAAATCCCACATACGAGTCTATTTAAGTGTTGAAGAAATAATGTTTAAAAGGGTGTTTGGAAAACCGTTTCTGTTCCTAAAATGATGCAGTTTTGGCGAATAGATGATTCCCCGTCTGAGTGATCAAATCAAAGAGCAAAACAGGAGCAAAAAGGGAGTTCCAGCAGACAGCTAACAGCTGCATTAATGATGAAAGAGGAGGGAATGCACGGCGGAGGAGGAGCGGCACCAGAGACGGCTGCATTAACGCTACGATAAGAAACGTCTCATTTCGCCAAAGCTGGGGGTGGGCTGAGGGCGGGGAGGCCACACGGCGCACAAGGTGAAGGCGAGGAGGAGAGGGCGGGGGAGTTTGTGTGAAGAGGTGGCGGGGATTCTCGTCAAACTTCTGATTCATCTTCCCGCATCTGCCCCCAGGCGCTCCTCTCCTCACCTTCATCAATATTTCAGCGTACGCTTTTTTAAACATCCCGCCGCAGCAGAGAAACTCTAAATAATTCAGGCAAGCGGGAGAGGGAATGTCATGCATCTGAATGTTTCATTCTTTACATAGAAAAGTGTAAGAAAAAAGAGAAGGTGACACCTTTGATCATCCAAATCAGAGAGAAAACCAGAGGAGGAGTTTCATCCCAACTCAAGAATAAGGAGTTAGTGTGTTTACATGATTCTACAGATGTTTGTTGTCTCTTAAAAACAAGAAGTTTGTAAAATTTGTCGATGTTTGACGATATAAATATTTACCACAAATAATAATATACAATGCATAAAATATATGTTCAATACACACATATATATATATATATATATATATATACATATACATACACACATATATATACATATACATACATAAACAAATATATATATATATATATATATATACATATATACATACACACACATATATATATATATATACATATACATACACACATATATAAATGGTAAATGGCGTATACTTCTATAGCGCTTTCTACCCTCCTTCGAGGGCCCAAAGCGTTTCATAGTCACAGACCCATTCACCCGTTCACACATTCATACACTGGTGGTGGCTCCGCTGCCGAACACTGGCGCCAACCTCCCACCAGAGGGAATTTGGGGTTCAATGTCTTGCCCAAGGACACTTCGACACATGGGCGGGCAAGGCGGAAGTCGAACCCGCTCAGAGTCGACCGCCCTACCGCTGCACCACGATCGCCCCTATATATATATATATATATATATATATACATACACATATATATACACATATTTATGTATACACATACGTACACACACATATATATGTATACACATACATATATATACACATACACATACATACATATATATATATTCAAAACGAGGAACCACTATAAAAAAAAAAAATCTGTACCCTTACTTAAAAAAATGTATTTTGCTAAAAATCTACCACAAGGAAAGCTCTCTGGCACTTTTAGTCCCATATCTGGCAAAATCCTTAAATAAAATACACATATTAATCAACTACCATTTCTTCTTTATACAAATACTTTTGAAATAAAACTTAACAAGAAAAGTTGAATAAAAATCTGAGTCAGATAGAAGTGCGGCATTACCCAGAATGCTCCGAGAGGCGTTATAATTACCAGCTTACTCGCGCTGATCTGCTCTCTGACAGCACTCAGCATATCTATCAGACCCTCTACTTGTCATTTCATTCTTTTCCATTGATCCCCCTTCACACTTCCTTTAATATCTTTTAGGATTATTCCTGCTCTCCATGCAGGATGGCTGTTTGCTATAGTGCACTACTCTTTGAACATCACCCCCTTCAAATTGTGCAGAAATAATAGCCCATTAAGCAAAGCAAATTAGCCTTTGGTTTAATTACTAGATCTGCTCCTGCAGTGCGGATGCGTACAATATTAACTTTATAATAATTTCTTGAACAAATAATTTGAAAACCAATTTGGCAGGCACCATTGAAATCCCATAAATTGCTGTAAAAAACAAAAAAAAAGGATGGTGGAAAAATGTGAATGCGTAATTTGCTAAATAGAACGCAGGAGAGACCACTTTGGCGTAAATGCAGTTAATTTATCTTGATTAGAAGAACGTGCAGCAGGACTAATGCTGACACACCAGCCAGATGTGCCGCTCCAAACGGATGAAAGACGCTAAAGAATGATTAATGGATGCGACTGGAACCTGCGGATGCACAAGTCTTACAGACCCAATCCAGTGAAAACTGTGTTTTTGGTGTTTTTAACATGTTCCTGTGGCACTTTTTTCTGATTATATAAAGAAAATTAAGCTTAAAATTAAGTTTCTGAGTATTTATTTAGTCAAATTGTTGTGAATCAGGAGCAGCTGATAAAATGCTCTTTGAAAGAGATTGTATTTGTGACCAAAAAATACACTTGGCGGTCTACAGGCTTCCTGCTCCCTATTCAAGCCATTGACTGTATATTTGCTGGACATATCAACCCCTCTTGTGCTCCAAACAGGAAGTACCTGCTGGTTCCAAGAAGGTCAAAATCCCATAAACCTCTATTGACAGCAATTTCTCAGTTTTACATCTTCTTTCTAATCCTGTATTTTTTTTCTCTATCACAAGTTAAAAACTGGCCAATCAGATGCCCTTCAGCAGAAGGGGTGTGGACTTTGAACAAGCTTAGCCATGACTCTAACCAGTCACTGTCAACTGGTTTCAAAATGGCGGCGCATATATCAGGAAGCCACGGTGACGGATTTGGCCTGATTTTCCGAGGGCCGGATGTAAAGTTATGTCAACACCTCACTTTGTCCAGGGACTGATATACGTCTATGGATGCATCCCACGGAACAGGAGTAGCAGCCTGAGGCTCTGGAGCCACAAGCGGCTCCGTTTCTCCACCATTGGGGCTTTAACAATTTAAATAAATAATCGTTTTGTAGTATTGGTTCATCACTTTAATTAATTACATTTTGTTATTTATGCTTTGATTTTTAACAAAACTGAGCAAAGTTATGGTAAATGATTTAATCTTCAATGACTTCTTATTACATTTAGTTTAAAAAATTTGTATTCTACACCAAAGTTGTGTTTATATTCAATAGTAAAAGGAGAAAAAAAAGATCAACAAACACCAAAGTCACAATGATGGAAAAGATGTGTTTGCATTTTTTATTTCAAGTAAATCTGCTGCAGCAGGAGGATCTTATCAAACACAGAATGAATTTTATTTTGAAATGAACTTGTATGATCTGCTTTCTAAAGTAAAATAAGTTTTAAAAAAAAGAAAAACTAAATTGCAGAGATTATTTTAAAGCTATATTTTATAAATGAATGTGGATTTGAGTTCATAAGAAACCGGATCATATGGATCTTTTAGCGTTTAAGGTTGCAGACCCCTACCATAGAAGATTAGATCCGTGTATGCCTTTGTTTAGTTATGTCTTTGGGCTGCTAATGAACTTCTGCAGAAATTTCTTACAAAAACAGCAGTTTTTTTGTTTGTTCTTTTGCCTAAAAAAAAAATGGCAAAATCATAATCACTCTTTTTTTTTTCTCTAAAAGACGCTTTGGCATAAACCAGAACAGATATTTCACGGTAGAACCAACAGGCCTCACCTGGCTGATTAGGTTGAGTAAAGGCTTGCCTTCTGACCCAACTAAACAGGTTAGAAGCTGAGGTATCCATGCCAACCACTGGATGGGCGGGACTCCAATGCAGTATTTGTCCACGGCGTCTGCCAGGGTGTTCTTGTCATCAAAGCTGAGCAGCCACAACACCTAAAAACAGGAGATAAAGAAATGAAAAATGAGGCAAAAACCGAAGAAGAGTCGATTCTTTAAATATTCCAGTCAGATGATAAAACTCTGTAACCAGGGGTGGAAGTTGAAAGGAGGCGAGCCCTCAACCATTATTCCGAGTGCTGCTGCTGCTCTGGCTCGGCTCCCAGCAGGAGAGCAGGAATATGAGTACATGTTGGCAGTTCCTATTATTATCAAATCTGAGCCAGTGTGGAAGGTCTTCCTCCTCCCCCCGTGCGAGTGCATCTACCCGAGGATGAAGACATCAACCGCAGCTCGACCCCCACCACGCTCTTTAAAGCCAGCCAACCTGAGGCTGCAGAATGGGTTTAATTACTGATAATGACCGGTCATCCCGCTTCATCCATCAGGCTTAAGCACTGCCAGCCCAGTTTGGCAGCACGCTAACGGGGAGCGGATTCACCAGAAGAGGAAAAAAACATCCCACATGAATGTGAGTGAAATAGAATTGTTACTTAAACGTGTTCATCAGAGTCTGTGTGCTTCCTGTTGGCATAAGTCCCACCCACACTCCCTGAACTGGATTATTAGAAACGGGCAGAAAAGTCAATGTCAGGATTGATGCGTGGGGAACGTCAGGGGAGGTCATTAGTGCCTGAGCTCCTGGTGACACAGGATGCACTCCACATAACAACTGATCTATTAAAAACCCATCCTCCCTGTGTATCGGAAGCCTGTAATTGAGCCAATTATTAAGTTTCTACTTTGGACAAACATCGGTATCAATAATGCATGAGACCTACAGGAGGCCGGGAAAACGGAGAAATAAAAAAAGACAGCGAGAACGCCGGCTGGAGGCGACAGGTGTCATGGAAACGGTGAGAGACGTTCAGTTCTCCCGCACCTTTGCCAGGTATTTGCGGGACTTGCTCTCGTTTTGGTGGCGGCAGGCGTGAAGGTAGCAGGTGATGGCCGAGACGCCCAGGTGGGACTGCCGATCTTTGACAAAGATGTTCTCCAGGTAGTCTCCCCACATGGCCCAGGCTTTCACCAGCACATCGTGCATCTGGACCGCGGCGGAGAAGGCCTTGTTGGCCTCTTCTGACCTGCGGCGGGAAAAAAAGACGAGGATTAGAGAGGTTAAAGACAAAAATAGCAACAGGGGATTTAGTCTATCAATATATAACAAATACACGTTGAGAGGCTAGAAAAGTTAAATTACTGGCAATAATTCTAGCGTGAATGATTTTTGCTGAGAGCAGTCACTGAAGGTTTTTGCTGAAAATCCAAAAGCTATTTGCAAAATGTTAAATTTGCTAAAAAACTGGACATTTCATTAAAGAACTATGTTAAGTTTACATAAATAAATCTTTGCGAAAAACTAGCGTACATGGATGGTCACTAGATTAGCGGATATAGACCACAATGCATTGCGGTCAAACGATTTAAAAAAAAAAAAAAGATATTTAAATTCAATATTTGAATAGACCATCCAGATTTTCACCATCAGAACACAATGGAGTCATAAATAAACGTCGTGAAATGTTCATTTTATTCGATTTTTACTTCGTAATATCGATTACGTCATATTCGTTTTTTAGGAAAACGAAAGAAGAGTAGTGTCCGAATTACCTTTAAAATCTAGCGCCCTATATAGTCCCGCACTTTATAGATTTTTAGTAGTTAGGGGGAGAAATTCGGACACAACCTTAGTAGATGCCAAATTAGCCACAAAAAAAAAACTAGTACAAAATACTAGCTGGACTCCAAAATAACCTAAAATTCCTCAGGAAACTCAATTAGTCAAAAACGTTAGCATGTTGCTAAAATATTAGCTAAACTTTATTTTTTTTTTAAATTACTATAAAAGATGAAACTATAGCCCATCAAAATATTTCAAGGTTTATATTTAAAATCAAGAAATTTGAAGACTTTCTCATTCAAAAAAACAGCAAAAAGGATCGATAAAAGAGAGAAAAAAGGGAAAAAGGTAGAAAAATAAAAATAATTTTGTTGTGGCAGCGGGGGGGGACGTCCAGCTATTAATTTTCTGGTGCCATAATTTTTCCCAATAGCCAGATTCTCTTGAACATGTGTGAGAATAGAGAATACTCTTTTTGTTTTTAGACTAACTGTCATGTAGAAATTCTATTTCTGTCATGTATAAACTGTAGGTAAAGTAGATTAGAGAATAAAGTTCATTTTTTTGCATATGCTGGAGGTCAAGATTTTCCTGTAGCTAAGAGAAAAAAAGGACAAGTGCACTTATAGTTTAGATACCGTTTTAGATTTTTTTAGGGGTATTAGTATATTTTTCATATGTTATAACATGTTTTCTTTCAATTTTTCTGATTTTTGCAGTAAAAAAATGACAGGGTTATTTGTACTAGTGCTGCCACAAACTCATATTTTAGTACTCGACTAATCAGTCATTATTTTTCTCAATTAGTCGACTAATCGGATCATGCAAAAAGTGGATGTAAAACACAACTTAACCATCGTTAGCTTTAAACTAACTAAAAACTAGATAATGCTAGTGTGAATGATGTGAGCTGAATTTGACTGCTTAAGATGCTAGTGACGATAGCTAAAGATTCTGAAATTGATAGCTGAAAACACTGAAGCTGATAGCCAGCTAAAATATTAGTTAGATGCCAAATTAGCCTAAATCGTTAGCTAAAACAGCTAGCATGTAGCTGAAATATTAGCTAAATGCCAAAATAGCCCCCCCCAAAAAAAATAAATACAAAAAAAAGCCGAAATTACCCATAACAGCTAGCATGCAGCTAAAATATTTGCTAGACTTCAATATAGATTCAAAAACAAAAAAGCCTAAATTAGAAAAAAACAGCTAGCATGTAGCTGAAATATTAGCTAAACGCCAAAATAGCCTAAAAAAAATCTCAATAAATGCCAAAATAGTGCAAAAAAAATACAATAATGCCATTATAACTTTCAACTTTACTAAACTCTGACTCCATATAATATAAAGTAATAACTAATCAACGATTAAAATAGTCGTCTACTATTTTAATTAGTTGACTGATCCTAACAGCCTGAATTTGTACATTTTTAATATTTGTTATAAAAAAATGTTTTTTGAAGTTTTTTGATTTTTGCAATAAAAAAATGACATTTACTTCTTGAAATTTCGTTTTTTTTTTTAGGTTCTGGTTCATTGTGAAATTATTGTGTAATATAATGAAAAACTGAATTTGGGCTGTACAAAAAAATAAAAAAAGTGAAGTGTTGGCACAAAAACTGCTTTAACCCTTTAACACTGTAGCCGGTGACGTGAATAAAAGAAAAAGAACAGGATGGACTTAGTATTTTCAGAACCAATTTCACTACTTTCACTTCAATTACGTGTATATGGTAAAGTGCTAAGCTATAAAATGACACATTTTGTAGTTATTTTTTTTCCAAAAATGAGTATAAAAAGGAAAATCTTCACAACTAGCACTATTGGAGTTTGAAAAGCTGAATTTCCATCTATTTAATCATCTAAAAACATTCCCTCACCAACATTTCCTTGCAGTCAGAGTCATTTTTTAGCTTCTTGCTAATAGAAACTCTGAAAAAGTTGTGAGCGCTGCTGCTTTCCATCAAAACACGAGACAGAAAGAACGTCTTCCTAAGCCGAGGATGGTAAATGGCCTTCCACTTTCAGAGTGCTTCCAAACTACTTACTAACACTGAAATGTCTCCCAAACCAATCAATTAAAATGTGTTATTATGGAAGGCATTTTGGCATGTGATTAAAAAAATTGGAGCTTGATTGCTGTGGGAGCCGGAGCCAAAAGAGCCTCCAGAAATGTTTAATGGGGTTTTCCTTCGTCACTTTGCGGCGCTAAAGTACATTAAGAGTTTCTGCTACCTGGCTCAACAGGCGCACAGACACCCAACAGGCTGTCAAATCTCTGACACCCGTTTAATTGAATGATCCCAAAAACCGCAGCGCATGCGGGGAACTCCGAAAGCCCCTAACCTCCACTCTGCCGGTAATTCTCCCCTGGTGTACGAGGAACTTAATGATTGTAATAAACCCTGCTGAGGTGGAGGCAAGTTCTGCTGATCCCGGAGATTTCTGCAAATTGCCCCGAGTTAATTATTGAGCTGCATATACATTTAATAAGCCTCTCACAATTTGTCTTTCACCCCTCAGGACACCGTGTAACGTCAGCCGTGATGGGCTTGAAGGCGGCGCTGGGGGGGAAAGGGGTGACTTTGGGCGACCCAGCGGCGCATGAAGAGGGCAGCTGCAAGCTTCAAAGGCAAACCGCGCCGCTAAAAGCTAATTACTGACACTTTAATAACCAGATGATGCAGATGAAGTGTCGTTTACCACACTGGGGTCGCTACGCCGTAGGAGGAAACCACAAACAACCGATTCACGGGTGAATTTCAGCGCGGCTCGCTATGGAAGCGCAGCCGGGCGTCGCGCCGACAGCTCGTTAGCATCAGCGCTAACGCATTCTGCTTGGTTTCCGTCGGCGTGTTCAGATTTTCCGCTCACTCGATCCCCATTAAACGTCAGCTTTACGGTGGACACATGCAGCCAGCTGCTTCCAAACACTTCCTGGATGCAGCTGTGGATGGTTTTCACGCCCCAGATGACGCAACGAAAACAGACGGAGTGCAAAGTGTAAAAACAATGTCGAAATCATTATTAAGAGCTTACATTTTCTCCAGATGTTTCAATATTTATAATGAAATTTGACGTTCTTGTTAGCCAGTCCCTTTAGATCACATGTGTCAAAGTCAAGGCCCAGGGGCCGGATCCGGCCCTCCAGATCATTATATTTGATTCCTTTAATGGTTCGATGTTATCTTGCGTTATTTCTAACTGGTATCATTTTGACAAAACATATTTTTATGAAGAGTAAAATATTGAAAGTTATTTAAGATGAAAGTTGATTAATTCTAGAATAATATTCCTATTTTATTTTTCATAATTATGTTAAAAAGTTACGGTTTTACAGTTTTAAAAATTAGCATTATTCTAGGTTTTTGGACTGTTTTAGCATTTACTAAGATTTTATTTAGGCTATTTTGGAGTTTAGATAATATTTCAGCAACATGCTAGCTGTTTTGGCTGTTTTGGCTAACCTAAGTTTTATTTTATTTTCTTTTTTTCAATTTTTAGGCTAATTTGGCTATTAGCTTCAGCATTTTCAGCTATTAGCTTCAGCGTTTTCAGCTATCAATTTTAGCATCTTCGGCGTCCAAATTCAGCTTACAGCATTATCACAAGTAATGCTATATATCTAGTTTATAATTATGTTAAAAAGATACGGGTTTAAAAATTTACTTTCAGAGTGTTCAATAAATGTTTGTTCTGTTCGGCCCGCGACCTCAGGTGTGTTTTGGATTTTGACCCCTGGTGCGATTGAATTTGACACTCTTGGCTGGACATTAAGTTAGCTCCAGCTACAACAAGAAACAATACAAATGTAATGTATCATTTACTAGGGCTCAGTTGATGAAATTGATTAATAGATCTGAATCCACCTAACCTTAATAGATCAGTTTTATATCTATAAAAGTAGAGATCAATCTAACGCTTAAAGCTAAAGTCTGCTAAATTAATGCTAACGTATAGGACGGCTAATGCTAACGCTCGGTCAACCTAAACATACATTACTGACTAAATTAACTTCTTCATAAACTCACTGGTATGAACTCTTTTAAGGAAATATTTTTCAAAGTAGTCATTGTGGTCTAAAACATCACTTTTCTTCTTCTACTGGAATAAGGTGTAATACTAAAGCGTGATCCCGCCTAGTGGCCAAACTGAAACGTCCTCCAGGAGAGGCAGAACAATTGTTGGAGCTTCTCGTTTGAGAATTCATGAAACCATGTATGATATTAACAATCTCATAATAATATCACTAATACATTTTACAGTATGTGAACTGTATCAGATGAATATGAAAATCTTCTAAACATATATGGATTATTAATGCATTTCCAAACAATCGGAAGACATCGAATTTCAAAAGGGAAAAGTAAAGAGCCTTGAGCTTTTTTTGTAGCAAGAAATATCAAACCAAATTTAAAAAAATGGTGATAAAAAGAAAAAAAAATGGGTACATAATTAAAAAGTGAGTTGATAATGATGCTGGAGACTGTTTTTAATTGAGTTTTTTTTAAGTCCAATCAATGTTTTGACTCATTTTAAAATTTTAGGACAGATTTTTTTAGCTAAAATTTAGAGTAATCTGTTGAAAAAACATAAATGTCAACGCACAAATCTGACAAGCTCAACACAGCCACAGAGCGAGGCAATTTAACACAAAAAAATGACTGACAGAAAGATTAATAAATGCTAAAAAGGTTACGCTGTCAGTTTCCACGTAAAGAAATACCAGAGAGGACGTACTTGTTAATTTGAGCCAGGAACATCCCCTTCAGAGCGTAGAACTCGGCCGTCATCTCTTTGGTGAAGTACTTCAGGTTGGTCGACTCGATCACCTCCAGACCCTGCAAACAGAATAGAAGGAAATGAAGCCGCAGAAGTCGCAGCGGGGGTCTGGATCAGAAATAACAGGCGAATAACAAACTGCTCGCTGTTCATTAAGAAGAAAAGAAGGCTTTCTGAACTTCCATTACAGCCAGCCTCTGATGAGGTGTCTCAGTGGACCGCCGTGACAAACGGCGTGAAGCCGGAGAAGATAGAAAAGAGAGAAGGAAAGGTGTCTCTTTGCACTTTTAATGACTCGTGGTGTGCTGAGCAGCTTCCATTAATCAGAGTCGACTGGAACTTCTGAGGCCGTCCAAACATCTATTCCTCTCTCCAGCTGAGCGGATGAACTCACCTGCATGCACTCGTTCTTGCCCATGACCCCGGCCAGCTGCAGGTAGCACTTCACCTGCTGTCGGATCTTCTGGAAGCAGTCCACGATGGGAACGGTCGGGATGGTGTGGATGCGGCTCAGAATGTCCAGAGCCACGTTCACCAACCCCTGGACAAACGGAATCGGTTTTCTCTTAAGCACAACATGAAAATATACGTATTTGTCCCACTTTACGGCGGGTTCAGTACCTGTTTGCGACCTATTTTTCCGTACTGGATGATGGCGGAGGCGGAGGCGTGGACTCCCAGCATGGCGTTGTTGTTGTTGGGATCGTGTTGGGTGTTGGTCTCGTAGGCCGTCACGATGGCTGCAGACAGAGAACGTGAGATATTTTCCTTTACGTACGACGGGCACGTCCAAAGTCTGGGCCAAATGTGGTTCCGCCTTTAAATTTCCCTAGGCTGAATCCGGATTCCCAACAGATTCTCCCAAAAATATTCTCTTCAAACTCAGACCGAACTACCGCTTGATGATTTCATCCGTGGTTGCTGGTCATCTACGTTGGCATGCAAGGATGTAACGATTCTTAAGGAATCGGTAAAAAAAACGATCTCAGCTGAATTTGACTAGTATGGATTCAAAAGTTTACATCTGCACTGATTATCTACACTTGTTCTAAATTAAGTTCTTTTAATTTTGTTTTCAATAATAGTTTTATTTAATTAGTGCTGGGTTTCAACTATAATTTCCAGAATCGATTCTATTCTGATTTTTTTTATTCAATTCAATTTCAACGTACATATTTATAAACATTTGTTTAGAAATACATTAATAATCTACCATATGTTTTGAATATATTTATATTATTATTCTGATCCAGTTCACATCCTGTAAATGTATCAGTGAAATAATGAGATTGTTAATATCATAAAGTGTTACATGGATTCTCTAAAGGAAAAGTTCTAACTAAAATGTTCAGATCATTAACATTGGAAACATTGTTCTGATTCTCCTGGAGGACGTTTCAGTTTGGCCACTAGGTGGAGATCACGCTGTAGAAGTACACTTAATTCCAGAAGAAGAAGAAAGTATGAGTAAAAAACGATGTTTTAGACTACAAATAATTACTTTAAAAATTATTTTCTTAAAAGAGTTTGAAAACTTCATGTTTTTGAGTTTATAAAAATGTTCATTTAGTCAGTACTGTGTGTTTAGATTGACTGAGTGTTAGCATTAGCCGCCTTACGTGAAATTCCATTAAATGTTAGCATCAAGCTAGCGGATTTTAGCTTTGTGTGCTAAATCGATTCATATTTTTATGAATGTTTTGATGAATTAATTAATAATTCAGCTCTACTTTATATGTTTTATGTAAATCTCTTTGAATTTTCTGTACATGAAATGTACTTTACGAATAAACTTGCCTCAACGGGCAAAATATGCTAACTGGGGAGAAAAAGGTTTCCAGAAATTGACAATAAGTTTGGTTAAAAAAATAAATAAAAAATATGTGAAGAAATGTTAAACACGTCTCCAGATTGTCAAAAGTTTGGGCGCCCCAGCCAGAGGAGGTAAAGGTGATGACTGAGGGTCTTGTAGCAGTCGGCGCCGTGCTGGCGAAGCGCAGAGGAGGCCACTGGGGACATTAACCAGACTGAACAGTAAATGAGCCGCGGCCGTGAATTTCATCGAGAAAAATTCCATTTCACTTTAAATTTGAAGGCTGTCGAGTTTAAACGAAGAGGTTTTTATCGGCGCCGCTGCTGCTGAGCAGTATTTCACAGAGCCGCTTGGAGCTCCGGCTGCTTGAGACGTCACTTTTTGGAGCGGCTGCCTCTTTGATAGGATTCAAAGTCACCGCCGGAGAGGGGAAGCGCGCCCGTGTGCGCGGCGTCTCCCGTGGAGACGGAGGTGTGTTTTAGCCGGCTGACATTTGCGGAGGCAGACGCCCTGAGGGGGTTCTGCGCGGCGTGGCCTTTTGAAGAAGACGCCTCCCTGAAAGCGGCGGAGAGCGGCAACCCGAGTCTGACACCCTGCAAACGGCGTACCCTGATAGTGGTGCTGGCGCCACATGAAAATGCTGCTCCAGTGCGAGAGGTCGTCGGAAACGATGGGCAGCCGATTCCTCCAGGTCTTCACCACCGTCTTCATGTCGTGGAGGCTGGTGTTGCGGCCCAGGTTTGCCGGTTGAAGTCCGGCGTTGATCTGCGCCGCTTCCTGCAGCTCGATGATCTGCTGCGCCGCCTGGAGAGAAAAGATCCTTTAGGATTCACTTTCAGAGTCTTTAATACTTCATGAGCATTAAAGATCATCTTCAAATGGATCCACTTGAAATGTTTCCTCTCATCTTTCTGCACATGAATTCAGACACACGCAAAAAAGCTGTCAAACACAGAATTAGAGTTCACATTTTACCTCCTAAAACTCTCGTTTGAAGCACAAAATCATACTTCTGTTAGACGTCACTAGTGCTGCCACAAACGATTATTTTAATAGTCGACTAATCAGGTCAACCGGATATAAAACACAAATCGTAACCATCATTAGCTATAAACTAACTGAAAACTAGATATACAGCTGAATTTGGACACTAAAGTGATGATAGCTGAGGTGGCTGAAATTGCTAGCTAAACACGGTGAAGCTGATAGCCAGCTAAATTATGAGTTAAATGCCAAATGAGTCTAAAAAACTGAAAAAAGTTCAAGTAAGCCAAAACAGCTAGCATGCAGCTGAAATATTTGGCAAACTCAAAATTAACCTAAAAAACAAAAAAGCTGAAATTAGCCAAAACAGCTAGCATGTAGCTGAAATAGCTAAACTCCAAAATAGCCTAAAAAACAAAAAAATGCTAAATTAGTTAAAATAGCTACCATGCAGCTGAAATATTAGCTAAACTCCAAAATAGCCCAAAAAAACCTGAAAAATGTCTAAATTAGCCAAAACAGCTAGCATGCGGCTGAAATATTTGGCAAACTCAAAATCAACCTAAAAAACAAAAAAAGCTGAAATTAGCCAAAACAGCTAGCATGTAGCTGAAATAGCCTAAAAAACCTTAATAAATTCAAAAACTACTCCAAAATGCCGTTATAACTTTCAACTTTACAACACCGTGACTCCATATAATATAAAGTAACGACTAACTATTAAATTAGTCGCTGACTATTTTAATAGTCAAGGCAGCCTTATACGTCACCAGAAATAACTTTCAAAGACCATTAAGGTCACCTTTTGAGGAAAACAAAGATGTTCATGGATCTATTTGTCTGCAGAGGAGGGAGATTAAGGTCTGCCTCGTGTATTTTCAACATATTTTCTTAATTTCCTTAAAAAATGTCCTCTATAATCAGTAAAAAGCCACAGAACATGTTAAAGATACAAAAAAAAAGATTACTGTTATGCACTGTATGTACTGTAGTTTGGATGAATTTAAAAATGGATAAAATGTTAAAAAAAATTAATAAATGCTCATGAAAATGTTTTCTATAAAAGTTTGCGACACGTTTGGGCCATTGCAAATTTGAGCTGCTGCGTTTAACAAGCTGCATGACAAGACGGCGCCCAAAACAGCAACTGTCTGAGGCCAAAGTACCGAGGAGGAAGCCGCCAGTCTCTGAGAATAAAACTGTCAGTCGGGGATTCTCAGCTTGGCGTGTGATTGTGGAAGTTTAATTTGGGGAGAGCTGTCAGGATGGGAAACACAGTCGAAGTGTAGCGACAAAACGGGATTTTTATTTAAAAAAAAATCCTAATTACGGTTATATGTTGAGAAAATAAAATGAACTTAATCCTGTAAACATTTTGTGTATCAATTCTACAAACATTTAAATGCTGTTATTATTTATATAGGGAGTAAAGAGAAAAACTAAGCTAGCTATGTTATCTGGTGTGAAAGGGGAGGAGCCATTTGTAACTTAAAAATGAATCCCGATCTTGTTCAACATGCTATGACCCGCAGACGTCTCCAAAACTCACACTGAACCCCTTAAAGACCCACTTCAATGAGTCTTTTTTGAGTATTTCTTAATTCAAATCTTGTTGGATTAGAAACTGGATGCTTGAAAAAGCTCAGACTAATGATGCAGCTACTAAAATGGGCGGAGCTAAAGTATCCCCTCCCCCCTCTGCACACCCTGGCCCGCTCACGGTTAGGTGTGCGAGACATTATGAGCGTTCAACGTTCATCCTGTGGCGAACTGCGGCTCAAAAGTGTACGACTGGGTTGATCCAATATTGTTATTTTTGCGCCGCTAATGTTAGCTTGTGAACACTCTCAATAGGGAGGGGGAGGGGCTGTGTGTCAACAGTCACAACCCAGAATTGTAAAGAGCTACTGGTGAAAATAAAGATAAAGGCTTTTAATTTTGCTAAAAAAAAAGGTCATAATTATAATTAAATGACAATTTTATGATAGACAAAAGTGTGGTTGGCTTGAAAACCAGTCTGGGTGTCTAGTCCAAACTGAGGATTTTGGATTCTATCTGGTGCCAAAATGATACTTTTGTAATGATTCCAGTGCGTAAAAATGAAGTCTGACGAAGTGTGACAGGATGAAGAAGAACGGCTCACTGTGTTTCTGACAGTCAGCAATGCTACCGCTACATCCTCGTTCTCATACACGCAAACGAGTATTTCATCGCTCGTCGCCATGACGACGGTCTTTTTCTGAAACATTGCAAACGTTGTCACTCTTATCCATCAGGTCACTAAATTAAATTTGCTATGTATAAACTTTAGATCACTTTAACTGAAGCTGCGCCCACTATTATGACCACACCCCCTTCATATGACTCCGCCCACAATCACTGGAAAAGTAAATTCATTGGCTAGAACTCTACAGCAAGACTAAATAGAATACAAGTGACTGACATGTCCGAAACAAAGCACCAAAATCTGCGTTTTTACACAATACCAGTCGTACTGTTTACGCTTGTACCAACTTAGCATCAACTTTTTGGGCCCACTCCCAATCCAAACAACAGCAGAGTATCTTGTGACAGAGTACCAGCCTGATCAGAACTTTTCTGTAAGTTTTTCTAAAGAAACGCATCCGGAGCATCTGTTCCAGTGACACGTTTCTAAAACCTTCTCCACCTCTTTGGAGTGAATCAAAGACACCTGATGGTTTGTTTGTAGATGTATCTGGTGTTTCTCCTCCTGGAGCTCATAATACCAGCAGACACTAATCTAGACAAACACTTTTCTGATGTCGATCAAATCTTTGGTAAATTGGATCTACAGACATCTGCATCTACTTTACATTCTGAGCGATAAACTCTGGTGTTGGTACTTCACCCACTTCCTGTTACACATTTATGGATATAAGTAACTTTTGTTTTCTATTGAACATGTGATGCTTGATGAAATCCTTATAAATATGGAGTATTTTGATCTGTTTTTTACATTTAAGCTGCAATGACCTAAACTTTGGATCATAAAGAACGATGATGTTTGCAGATTTGTTTTTCTTTACTACCTTGGAAACTGGTAGCTGGAAATTGTCAATCTATCAATCAAGTGTGATGGTTCAGACTAAAACTAAAGCCTTAATCACGGAAAGCCGTAGACCACTCAGTGAACCCGTAGAGAAAAACTGTTTATGTAAATTTTATCTATGGGCATGCTGCGGGCAACAGGTCATTGTCAACACTTATTCGACACGTATCTGGAAAACTGCAGGGAACGTTAGTGTCAAATGCATCTTGTGTCAGTTAGGAGTCAGTATTCGTACCTTACGAATGACTATGTAAGAGAGCTTCATCCATATGTTAACCGTAAGTGTATCCAAAGCCTTAGTCACGCGGTTGAGCAGTACGGGTGCTGAGGGTTTCTGGGTTGTTGGGCCCGCCAAGGGTCGTAGAGAAAATGAGAAGGACGTCAAGAAAATAGAACGTACAGTAGACGTTTCTGTGGTACATTTTTCGTGGAGTATTTGTAAGGATCCATGTACTTATGACCACAAGCAATTGCGACACACAGATGATATCCAAGTACATATAGTCACCCCCTCTGGTCATCGGTAGGAGCCATCTCCAGAGTACTGACTGCACTACATCTCCCAGCATCCCCAGCGCACATTTCCTGGATGTTGCTCAGCTGTCTCTCATTTAACAATCACCCACGGGACACTTAAGCACTGCACAGAGCCTCACTCAGTGCAAAGTCTTGTTTGTGCCACTCTGCCTTCATTACTGAGCGTTTCGCATCTCTCGATTCCGACTCTGCTTTATCTCTGATTACCTGCCGCCTGCCCTGACCCTCACCTGGACTTTAACAACTTTACTCTCCTCCTTGATGATCCCCTGCTCGTGATTGACCTCTGCCGGTCTGATGCTGATTTAGCTTTGTAGACTTTTAGCTGTGCTTCATTCCGCCTTCGCAACTCAACTCTGTGACCTCTATTCTATTCTATCATAAAATCTTTACGTCCTGTGATAAAATTGGGGCTCTCATCCATGAGTCTCTAGATGTTTTTGAGGATTTTATCACAACCTGAGACAGAAATCTCTCTACTTTCTCCACCGTTTTGTGCTTAAAGGTGCTCTACACTTTAAAAGTGATATAAAAATGTTTTTCAAGAGTTCAGCAGATGATAATAACACACAATTTTAAGAAAAACTGCTCTAGGATTATGAATTTTTGCCTAAAATTGATCTCTGCTTCAGGCTAATTTGACTCATTATTACAAACTTTTATGCTAAAAACTGGAAAAAAAGAGTCGACTTTTGTGCTGAAAACAGCGCGCGGCAACATTTTTATTCTGCTGTAATATTCTTCTCGGGCGAATCATTACGTCCTCCTATTTTACTTCAATAGCTAATCTTCTGTGATGTGACGCGGAAAGAAAAAAAAGGAGAAGAAAGAAAAAAGGAGCGATAGAGATGGGAAAATGTGAAAATGATAAGCCAGAGATTCTATTTCATTCCTTGAAAAGAAGCCTCATTGATTGCCCCACAGCAGCTTTGTGAACACATAATCAATCATTCTATTAGAACTACTCATCAGTCAATATTAATGCCAGCCCTCATAATCGATAGCGTGGGTGATAATCCATTGATCGTCAGTTACTGCTGAGAGTTGGGACTCGATGATAACTTGATTGTTTGAAGCCTTCAGGATTTGCAGAGCCGCTCTCCGTGACTCCTGCAGCTGAGATATGGAGCCGTGAATGCAGATTTACCGCCAGTCCCTGGACTGGAGGGGTGCATAATTGCACTCACACTAACGAGGAGCAAAGGCTTCAAGTGGCCGTTATGATAAGTCGCCGGCAGTGAATCATAGACCTGACCCCCCCCAAAACAAAATCAATTAAACAGGACAATATTTTTCACAATTATCTGTTAATATCAGCTGATGGTCCATTTCTAACCTTCATTCAGACCGTCCCATTCATCATGTAAATGTGATTCAGCTGCAGGTATTTAATCAAACACTATCTGATGGCAGGGAAGTAATTACTGAAATTCTAAACTACCTCGTCTTCTGCCGGCTCTCCGTTCTAGAGAACGCGGAGAAGGAGGCCGTTATCGCCGCCCGATCTTCTTGACATTCGGCTAAACCGATTTTCCCTTCTATCTTATTGGCCGCAGCAATAAACCAGCTTTTTTTTTTTTCCCCCCCGACAAACCCCCGCGAACGCACCTGCAGCAGCGGCGTGTGCACGTGGGACACGATGTGCGGCAGCCTCCTCCACTCGCGGATGGCCAGGCTGGACGCCATCTCCACCAGGCGCTCGATGAAGTTCAGCTGCTGCTCCTCCGGGTTGCAGATGGCCAGGTAGCCGCGGTGCATGTTCACCTTCCACGCCATTTCTTTAGGGCAGCTGAGCTCCACCTGGAGTCCATAAAGCCGTTTAGGTTCAAAAAATGTTCAAACATTACAGTTTTAAACAACATATAAGCAGGGAAATCTTGGAATATAATAAAATAATTATTTTTCATTTGTTAGTTAAGTTAATTTATCAAAACTTCCTTTAAATTGTGAGAGTAAATCAACTTTATAAACAGGATTTTCAAAGTGTTGTCTGTTGCCACATTTTTGACAATTTAAATAAACTTCTTTAATTCATGAAATTATAGTCTAATTAGAGCACGTGTCAAAGTCAAGGCCCGGGGGCCGGATCCGGCCCTCTGGGTAATTCTATCCGGCCCTCCAGATCATTTCATTTTATTGTTATTAATGGCCCGATGTTATCTTGCGCTCATTTCTAACTTTTATAATTTTCACAAAATATATTTTTATGGAGAGTAAAATGTTGAAAGTTATTCAAGTTGATTTATTCTGGAATGATATTCCTGCCTTTTTATTATTCATAATTATGCTAAAAATGTAGTTTTAAAAATGTTTGAGTGTTCACTAAATGTTTACCTCGTTCGGCCCGCGACCTAAGGTTTGTTTTGGTTTTTGCCCCCTTGTGTGATTGAGTTCGACAACCCTGAATTATAGTATGTCTGCTGCCCCCTACAGGGTTGAATGAAGCATAACAGTTTAATTTTGTGATTGGTCAACTAAATCCCACGTTAGTCCAGAATTTTCACGTCATCATGCTCTGCAGCTCCAGTATAAAAGCCCCGCCCATCTTTGATTCTGTAACGGTCGGTTGTTAGCGTGTTAGCTTTAGCATGGCTCGTGGGTATTTTGCCTTCAGTTGTCAAAAATCTACATGGATGCAGAACTTTCCAGTGGA
>NC_050530.1:2238964-2241161 GCF_002922805.2 Oryzias melastigma
AGGGCAGCTGAGCTCCACCTGGAGTCCATAAAGCCGTTTAGGTTCAAAAAATGTTCAAACATTACAGTTTTAAACAACATATAAGCAGTGAAATCTTGGAATATAATAAAATAATTATTTTAAATTTGTTAGTTCAGCTCATTTATTGAAACTTCATTTAAAATGTGAGAGTAAATCAACTTTATAAACGGGGCTTTCAAAGTGTTGTCTGTAGCCACATTTTTGACAATTTAAAATAAACTTCTTTAATTCATGAAATTATAGTCTAATTATAGCATGTGTCAAAGTCAAGGCCCGGGGGCCGGATCCGGCCCTCTGGGTAATTCTATCCGGCCCTCCAGATCATTTCATTTTATTGTTATTAATGGCCCGATGTTATCTTGCGCTCATTTCTAACTTTTATAATTTTCACAAAATATATTTTTATGGAGAGTAAAATGTTGAAAGTTATTCAAGTTGATTTATTCTGGAATGATATTCCTGCCTTTTTATTATTCATAATCATGTCAAAAATGTAGTTTTAAAAATGTTTGAGTGTTCACTAAATGTTTACCTCGTTCGGCCCGCGACCTAAGGTTTGTTTTGGTTTTTGCCCCCTTGTGTGATTGAGTTCGACACCCCTGAATTATAGTCTGTCTGCTGCCCCCTACAGGTTTAAATGAAGCTTTACAGTTTCATTTTGTGATTGGTCAACTAAACCCCAGTTATTCCAGAATTTTCACGTCCTCATGCCCTGCAGCTCCAGTATAAAAGCCCCGCCCATCTTTGATTCTGTAACGGTCGGTTGTTAGCGTGTTAGCTTTAGCATAACTCGTGGGTATTTTGCCTTCAGTTGTCAAAAATCTACATGGATGCAGAACTTTCCAGTGGACTTGGAAGTTAGACAACAGCGGTTTAGTGCAATTAGCATTAAATCCAGAGAAATCCGTTGCTTAATACGTTAGCCTTTTTTAGCTTATGATGCTAGCATCATTTTAGCACTCAGACACGGGTCCCTCAGGTCCCTACAGAGTTCTGTGGAGATACTGACATTACTTTGCTTAGTTCCACTTTCCTCATGGAAAACACAGAGTGACTACTCAAGCTTATCTCACTGTCAATCACAGATTTAAACCACACCTCCCCCGACTGACCCCGCCCCCCTTTTGTTTCATCTTTTAAATCTGGTCTAAGAGTGGAGTCAGTCTCCAACTGTCCTGTTGTTACTTTGACCAGGAATCGGACACAACAAAAACCTTTGAGTGTGATATTAGCCAAGTTTCCATGGACCATGAGGTTGCGCAAATTGGATTTGCGATAACAAATCTGCCTAATTTTGAAAAAACTCGCATTTATCAAAAAAACTTTTTTACGCTTTGATGGGAGGTGGTTTTGAGGCGTTTAAAAACTAAAATATTTAGCAAAACTGCATTTTTTTTCAAATTAAACGTGTCCAACAACTGGATACCACAAGTTAAGTCCTGCAGTATTGCAGTTTATCAAAAGTTGAATTGTTGGATCGACAGCTCCTCTGTCAAAACCACCGTTTCCCAAAATCTCTACATCCGTAGCCACTCCCACTTAGCTCTCCGCTCCACGGCCTGAATAAGACGCCGACGTCTCCTTTGATAGATGATAGTAGTTCTGTGGCAGTAGTATTGTTCATATCCATGTTTGTGAATGACTTATCATTTGGTTAACGGCTAATCGCATAATTATGATTTAGTGGAAACAGTAGAATTGCAAAATCGTGTTTTTTTTTTTTAGAATTTCGATAAAGATTTGCGCAATGTATAATAAAATGCAGCTATTGTGTTTAAAATAAATACCATTTCTTTCTCTCTAAATCTTTGCTCTTATCCGTTTTGTTGTATAAATGATGGTGGTTTAATACATATTTTAATTGACATACATCCAGCAACTGTACAAACATAATAAAAAGCAAGAATTATGGTTTGATTTGTGAATCGAATCACCTTCTAAAAAACGATCCACATCCCCGCTTTAAATGAAAAGAAACTTTTCTTCCTTTAATGCACCTGTCGCACCTTTAAGAAACTTTTAAATGACATATTCATTAAGCGCCCAGTCACAAAAGAACTAGTTGGAAACGCTTTAAATGAGCCGCGTGACAGATGTTCCTCGCAGTCAAAAATACATTTGGTTGCATATTGTCCACAGACATTCTGGGTGTTTTTTTTTTTGAATTGCTCACTTG
>NC_050530.1:2241233-2263787 GCF_002922805.2 Oryzias melastigma
CCACAGACATTCTGGGTGTTTTTTTTTTTTTTCTCTGAATTGCTCACTTGTGATGTGGCAGCTTTAATTAAATGAACACATCTGAGGGGAAGAGGCCTGTGTCATTCTCCGTGCATAATTTAATACTCAGACAAACACACAACAATGCTGGAGAGCGGGTTTTTTTGTTTTTTCCCCTCTGAAAGGCTTCAGTTTGACTTTTGTACAAATGACTAATAAACCTGAAGAGTCTGGCACAGAGGCGGAGGGGTGGAAAAGGTCCTGCTATTGATTAAAATGCTGAGTGCATTAACGCTAAACAAATAATAGCCGTGGGGAGCCTCCTACGTCGCACCTGCGGTTTGTTGTTGAGTGTTTAGAGGAGCGCGGAGCCAGGGAAGGCCCAAAGGAAGACGAGTGGAAAGAGCAGCGAGGAGACAAGGCCGAGGCGTCTCGCCGGATTAGTTGGGAAAATTGCAGTGATCGGTCAACGCGCAGCTATCAGAGGTGACGCCTGATGAATATCCTGGAGACAGGGCCGCCCTTATCAAGAGCCGGCTTTAATTGAAAGCAGGGACATTTGGACTTGGCCTCTGCGCCGCCGAGCGGGCGGGGAAGTAAAAGCCCTGCTCCTCTTCCTCGCCATAAAACAAATCACCCCCCCAGCAGATGCGGAGGTAATTATTCTCCCAAGCAGCTGTCATAAATATTAACGGTTACAGCCTGAACGGTGGAGCGAAGGATGGAGTGAAAGAAGAGAGGGCAATAATACCAGGAAGAACAAAAAAGAAGGGGAAGCTTGGGTGGCACACGACTGAATACAAACTAGGAGGAGGGACTGAAACAGAGAAGAAGAAGAAGAAGGGATATAGCGAATTTGGTGTTGCCGTCCAGACAATTTAATTAGATGTCACCCCAGGACAGAGCAGCTGGATAGATTGGTTCCAAGTCTCCTTGAAAGAGCAAAGCAGGAGTATTTGTTATACGTCAGGTGCTATCACCCGCTCACCACACTTCAGAAAACACCCGCCTCCTAAATTCAAAGAGAAAACAGCTGAACTGCATTTCCACGGCGTTACAAAATCCTCTCTGCATTTTCACAGGAGGTTAGTAATATAAAAAAATATTTGACTTTAATTATGGGGCAAATGTTTAACCCCTTAACACCACAGATGTAGATGGTGACATCTAAATAACACGCTCCTTGACATACCGTAACTCTTCGGCTATTTTAAAGGGGGCGGGGGAGGGTAATGCCCTTGCTCTACCCTCCCCCGCCCCCTTTTGACCCGCCCTCACTGGCTGAGCAACTGCTACCAGCCCCCCACATCACGTAACTAATTCAAGAAAAAGAAAACACGTTTTTCAAAATGGCAGCTTTCTTTTTGTTTTGTCTCCATAGCAACCATTTAATTTTTTGGTCACTTGAGAGTGACGAAAAGGTCTATGTAACTTTTATAAGAATCCTCAAAAGTATTTTTTTGATTTCCTTAGCAACCAAGGATAATGCTTCTTTTCTTTTTAATTCTCCCTTTTTATTTAAAGTGATGGATGTAAAGGGAGGAAAGTTAGTTGCTTATGTTTAACCCCTGCACTATCTTATGGGGTCCAAATGACCCGACCCATATATTGATGTGTGATCCCTCCCATAAAGATGGACAGGATCTTATGTCTGTCACGGACACCAGTGAAGATAAAAAATCCTTGAAGAAAAAAAACAGTTCAGAACATTGTCTTGTGGGGTCCAGATGACCCCACTTTTAATGTAAACATGCCTAGAATAGCACAAGGGTTACATATTTAAGCAAAAGCAAGTTAAAAGGCTTAAAATAAAATTAATTTAGCCACAGGCAGCGTTGTAACCCACCCCCCCTCTCGCCAGGTGTGTGGCCACTACAGACCCCTCCCCCCTCTGTCAAAGCCACCCTGGTCATAGCTGTATGAAACAAATTCAGAAATAAAAATAATCTTTTTTTTTCAAAATGGCAGCTTTTTTCCTATGTTTTATCTCCATAGCAACCATTTCATTTTTTGGTTGAGATTGAGGTTGACGAACAGGTCGATGTAATTTTTAGAAGAATCAGCAAAAGTAAATTTTTAGATTTCCTTAGCAACCAAGGTATTTAGCTAACTACACCCAAATTCCTAATATGTTCATATCGTGTGTCATATCGTTTCATTCAGCTTAACCTGGGGATTAATGTGTTGAATTTTCACAATATTCCGGTTAAAAAAAAGTGCGAGCAACACGGGAATGGAATTTTTACTAACTAGCTACATTAACACCGTTCAAAATCTAGAACTTATAAAACAATATTTTTTTTCCCATCCAAGTAGCTTTCCAATGATGAAAATTCCTAGAAGGGCTTTAAATTTATGACTTATTCTTTAAATTCAAGATGGTGGCCTCCTCTTGAGGAAGATCGCCCAATCAAAAGTTTGTCTTTTTCCAAATTTGACACCCTGCCACAAAATGGCCGCCAGACCATAGCGCCTATGGCCATCCCATAATAATTTCAAAACCTCCGTTTCATATGTTTTTTTTTTAGTTTCGTTGGTGGATTCTGATTTTTTTTCACCCCTTAAGAGATTGTTTGTTTTCTTGACCGTTTTGTTCTGTGTGATGTCATCATAAAATTTTAGTGTTTTTTTTCAGTACTAGCGGAGGTCAAATTTCACTCAAAGACCCAATAAGAAAGAAGAACTGTTGAGACCATCTGGTTCTGGAAGTCCTGGACTATTGCGTGACATAACTAAAAAAAATACAAAAATTGGGGCTTGGAGAAACTCCAATGCGACGTCTTTGTCCTCACCTGCACCAGAGCCTCCTTCATGGCCCCCCAGTTGGAAACCCTCCAAGCGCACTCGAGCACCAGATAAGGGTTTGAGTGTCCTTTGGACTGGCCGTATTCAGTCAGCGGCTCCCACTGATTCAGCTCCTTGGAGCAGCTGTGGAGGAAGATAAATGAGAAAGATCTCAGGAATTGAACAGCTTCAGCTGTTGCGACATATTTGTGCGTGTTTCCGATGTCGTACCGTATCCAGTGGTCCTCCCACAGCTGGTACTCGGTAAAAATGGCGGGGGAGATGTTGCTTTTCTCGTGCTCCTTTCTCGCCTTTTCCATTGCTTTCTCGTAGCTTTCTTGGGCCTAAAGGCACAAAAGTGCTGTTCAATGGAAGTCACATTTATAAGGTTTAAATTTGAATGACTGGTGGGGAAGGAAACGTACCTGTTCGAAGAAGCCATGCTGCTCGTAGGCGATGGCTGTGGCGGTTTCGGGGAATTTGCACCTCTTCTGCCATAAGCCCGCCCACATGTCCTCCTCCTGGAGAAGGGAGTACAGCTCTGCCAGGGAGTCTAAAATCTCCTGAGGAAAGACAACACCATGAAAACGTGCTGCAAAGCGAGGTGCTGCGTGGCGGGCGGGAGTGGGCGTGCCTGCTGCGGCGGCGTGATGCTCTCCTGCTCGTAGAACTCGGTGCTGGGCTTGGGCTTGCTGTGCAGGCTCAGGCCCTTCTCGAAGGCCTGCTGCTCCAGCATGAGGGTGGAGCGCAGCCACAGGTTGTGCGTCTTGCCCAGGTACTTGAGCACGCAGGGCCGGATGGGGATGGGGGGCACGCACTGGGACATGGCCTCCACGAAGCAGTTGAGGGCGCTGGGCTGGCAGTCCCTCTGAGCCTGGTGACTGCCGCTGCACAGGAAGGGACTCATCTCGCCGGACAGAGCCTGAAACGGAGACGCAGACCGACGCTCGACTTTAGCAGCAGAGCGACGATATGTGGTATCGATGAAGGCATTTTGTTCCATGCAACATGACGCCATCTTCCAGTAAAGAGAGCTGCGACACAGGAAAAGAGAGGCGCGCGACGGCGAGGAAGAAGTCTGGAAACAGATGAATTGTCTGAAGGCAAAGATGTCCTAAAACACCAAAACTGGAGCTGAAATACTAAATAACTGTAATGCTACCTTCACACTATGCACCACAAGTGTCAAAGTCAAGGCCCGGGGGCCGGATCCGGCCCTCCGGGTAATTCTATCCGGCCCTCCAGATCATTTTATTTTATTGTTATTAATGACCCGATGTTATCTTGTGCTTATTTCTAACTTGTATAACTTTGACAAATTATAATTTTATGGAGAGAAAAATACTGAAAGTTATTTAAGGTTTAAGTTGATTTATTCTGGAATAATATTCCTGTCTTTTTATTATTCATAATTGTTGTTAAAAAGTTACAGTTTTAAAGTTTTAGAAAGATTTTTTAGGCTAATTTGGAGTTTAGCTAATGTTTCATTTACATGCTAGCTGTTAAAAAATTAAATTAGGCTCATTTTAAACGTTCTTTAGGCTAATATTTCAGCTGCATGCTAGCTGTTTTGGCTAATTTATGCTTGGCTAACCTAGGATAATTTGGCATTCAGTTAATACTTAATATAATTATATGAAATATAATAATATATTAATAATATAATATAAGCTGGCTTTCAGCTTCAGCGTTTTCAGCTATCAGCTCCAATGTTTTTAGCTATTAATTTCAGCATTTTCACTAGCATTATCACAGGTGATGCTATACATCTAGTTCATAATTATGTTAAAAAGTTAAAGTTTTGTTGTTTAAAAATATACTTTTAGAGTGTTCAATAAAAGTTTAAAAACTGTCTAAAACTACAAATTAATTTTTTAAAATATTTTACATAATTTAAGCATCTAGAACATAGAAAAATGAATATTTCTTGAGTGAAAGTAGAGGCTAAGCTGATTTTGAATTAAGAAGTGAAAGATTTCCCTCATTTAAGATATTTTGAGAGCATATTTGATAAGAGAAGGTCCAGATGGACGGTTCATATCACGGAGGTTAAAGGGTTAAAGCTTTTGGATGTGGACAGAATGGATTAAAAGGAGGATCACAGTTCAGCTCTCTGAAAATCATGACTGACACACACACGGATGTTTTAGTAATGAAAAGAATTTACACTGAACAGAAGGGAGGAATTTAGTTGAGGATAAAAACTAAGAAACATCTGTCCTTGGAAGAATCAGAGTTTCTGTCATACATGTGTAACATAATTCAAGTAAAAAAAAGGAAAAAACGAGTGATTTCAATCCCTCTTAGATGAAGACATGATGAGGATTTTACAGGTGGCTGCATCAGACGTTTGAGAGTTCAATCATTTTAATTCAAGACCACTAGAGCTGCACCTGAAACTCCTCACACAGCTTCTCCTTCAGCGTTCAACGCGGTTTTTAGCATAAATGAATCGAATTAATTTATGCTCATTATAAATTAATCTAATTAATTTATGTTTTTGGAGAGAAAAAAGAAGAAGGTCAAATTAGCTTCTTGTTCAAACTCTTTGATACTTCCAAAGATTTGAGATATTTGATCAGGTTTGAAGTTTTGTTAACTTAATTTTTTTTACAACTTTTTCACAACAATAGAACAGTGGAGATTATTTTTCTCATCAAAATAAAAAGTAAATAAGGAAATTATTATTAAAATGAGTCTAAATCCTTTCTAATAAAACTCGATAATAAAAAAAAACTTGATTTAAGACTCAGAAACTGTTATTTTTGCTTCAATTTTAAGGATAAATATTAACAATTAAAACTGGCATTCATGTTGTTTTTTTAAACAATAGTTTTGATTTCTGTCTTAAGGATAAGTGTTAGTTTTGAGGATTTATTAGGTTGGACTGAGTATTAGGGCCACCAAAAGGAAAAATAAATGAAATTACAAGATTAAAAGTTGTAACATTTATGAGGAAAAAACTTGTAAATTTACAATTTCTTTTCTCATAAACTTACATAATAAAATTTCACAAATTTACAAGGCTTTTTTCTCTTAGATTTACTACTTAAAATCCTATAAATTTACGTTTTTTTTTTCTCTTATGTTTACGACTTTAAATTTAATAAAATTAAATAGTCAATTTTCCGAGATTTAAAGTCGTAACAATGTGTTACAATTAATTGTGCTACAATTAAGTTAATTATAACTCAAAAAATACAAACCATTTGCATAGAAAATGCAAAAAAATACTTATTACTAGACTTCATAACATTTAATTTGAAGTAAACCTATCCAACAGTTACATTTTTATTAAGATTTTGATATTTTGAACAATTTCTTGTAATGTAAAATGACTCATTGGATACACAGATAATTTAACTACTTTCAAGTCATTTGTTACAGTGTAGTTTGAATTAGTCAACCTTAAAAAAAGACAAAAACTAGTAAAGATGTAGAGTTTTAGGGACAACAACAGCGAGAGGCCGACTGAGGAGGACAGAGGAGCTTCGTGTTCTCACATGCTGCTGTCTGTCAGAGAGGATCTTCCACAGGCGAGGGAACAGCTGCACCCACGTCCTCTCAGCCAAAGGTGTGGAGATGTGGCAGAGCTGAACCAGGGCGTTGAGGAGAGCCCCCGTCTGTGGGAAAGCAGCGGAAAAAGGAATGGGTCATAATTGCTCATTTTTGTCATTCCAGTTGAAAATTGTTTGTAGTTAATAAACTCCAATGAAAATGGTGTTTAAGCTTGTTTTCATGGTGGAGGACACAAAGAAAAATGAAGCTTATAATTTAATTTCTGAGTTTTTCTTTATTCAAATTGTTGTGATTCAGTTTGAAAAAGTGTTTCTGTGATGTAGAAAATGTGCTGTGCAGGTAACAAGCTCTCAGGAACGGGGAGGGAAATAGTGGGCGGGGCTGCAATGGTCCCGCCCACAACTCTGAGGCAAAGTTCAGAAAGTATGTCCTTGAAAATGAAAGATTTTTTCTTAATTTATGCTAAAAACGAAACAATAATAACACTTAAAATAGATAAAAGGTGACTGGAGTGGGGCTTTGAAAAGATGAACGAAAATATCGATTTGATGAAATATCGCAATACTTTATTCGGCAATACTTGTATTGTTTTAAGATACTGCCAAGGCGATATTTAATTAATTATTTAAAAGCAAACAAGTAGTTTAGTATAATTTTTTTCCCACTAAAATATTTCCTAAAATACCAAAATAGAAGGAGCATGAATTTGCTTGAATAAAAGCAACTTGTTTATGAGTTCCAGTTCCAGTCTTAATGTTCTGATAATTAAATAACATGTATTTTACAATTTTACTTTTGTGAAAAACCTAATAATATTAAGATAGTTCTTGAGTCATAATTAAAAAAAAATAGTTAAATATTGTTCAGTACTATCTTTGGATACACTGGGATATGTATCGCATTATGATACATGTATCATGATACGATACGCATTGTGTATTGTAATACATGTGTCCTAATATGATACGTTTTGTGTATTGTGATACACGTGTCATAATACGTTACATTGCGTATCATGATACAATACGTATTGTGTACTGTAATACATGTGTCATTATACAATACATTTTGTTTATTGTGATACATGTATCATGATACGATACGTATTGTGTTCTGCGACTTGTGTCATGATGCAATACATATTGTGTATTGTGATACATATCTCATGATGCGATACATATTGTGTATTGTGATACATATCTCATGATGCGATACATATTGTGTATTGTGATACATGTCACGATGCGATACATATTGTGTGTATTGTGATACATATGTCATGATGCAATACATATTGTGTATTGCAGACACATAAAACGCATCGTATCATGATACATGTATCACGCCTAATGAATCATGATATGACGTGTTGTGTATTGTTATACATGTGTCGTGATACAATACATTTGGTATCATGACACGATATGTATTGTGTACTGTGATAAATGTGTCATGATGCGATACATATTGTGTATTGAAAACACATATGTATCGTATCATGACACATGTATCACGACTAATGAATCATGATATGTGTCGTATCTCCAGACTCCTGCCAATACACACCCCCAGAAAAGAGGGATTTCTAAAGCAACAATCTGAGCTTTCACAGAGTAATTCCACCGCAACAATTCCATAACCTTACCTTGACCTCCCGTAACGAGTCCAGGAACTTGTCGTGTCGGTTGGTGAGCATGTGCAGCTGGTTGCCCGTGTCCCTCTCAGCTTGCTCCTTGGTCTTGGGGATGGCGGTCTGGTCCCCTGGTGCTAATTCTATATCAATCTCCACATCCTGCGACGGGAAACAAGGGAGAAACCTCCAGTCCATTTGCAGAGCATTGGCATTTAGCTCGTTTGACGGACTAATTGCTGTTTAAAAAAGAGCTTTGCATGACATTAAGAGAGTGCCGCCTCTTGGTAATTGAAGATTAATGGTAACACATCCAGATTCCACGGATAAATCCTCTAATCCGTCCACAGATTGAAGTATAAAACACTTTTCTAATGGGATCATTTAAGACAGGAAGTGGCCCACCTCCTCTTTGGTCTCACTGTTCTCCCTCTCACGGAGCTCCTGCTTCACGTGGGTTGCCATGGCGAAGGCCGCGCGGTCATGGCTGTCGGCGAGGTTGATGACGTTGGTGATGGAAGGCAGCATTGACCCCTGACAGCTGGTGCCGATGATGGTGTTTCGCTCGCACACGCCGAGCAGCAGCTACAACATAAAGAACCGACAAATAAAACACCAGCAACAAACTTCACTTATGAAAGTTAACATTTTTAAACACTCCTCACCTCGATGCACTGCTTGATCCAGAAGTGGTTGCCCATCGCCTCCCAGTTCTGAGAACAGCAAATGTAAAGCAGCCTCTCGTAGACGCGGCGCTTCATGGAGGCGTCAAACACCTCGAAGAACTTGGCCCGGATTAACGGCTGAGTGCACCGAAGGCCGGACAGGAAGGCGGGCTCCAGCTTGGATGTGATGTCACTTCCTGAGAGGCTTTCATCCCTAAATATTTCATGTAAAAACAACAAAGGTTAGATCAAACCTGATGCTCATTTATAAATACACTTTTTCATTTCAGCTTTTATTTCCATCATGAGCGGTAAAGTTTAATCTGACAATATTTACTTGAAAATTTAATTAAAAAATGCCACTTTGGTCCCGTTTGGACCGGTGAGTGAAAATATTGTCTAAATTAAAGCGGTTTGTAGCCTGAAAGGAATGGAGACTCCAGCTCTAGATGAAATGTATCGCCATGGTAATGAATGAATACAAAACAATATCGTCATTTATACTCTGACGAAGCTTTTGGGGATTACAGAAAAGAAGGCAGGATGAAAGGATCGCTGCTTTTTCTGTCCATAGTCGAGCCAGTTTTCTAACAAGAATTTGTTCCAGAAAAGCCGGTTTATCGTTCCATTATCATCCCCAGCTCTCCATCAAGGCTTTGCGGTGAAGATCTGTTGATGTGATGAGCTTATGGGGCAGACGATGAACGGTGCATCGGGCTGATTGAAGAGGATGGTGAGAGTTCAGAGTCACTTGCACTCTGTCGACATTTAACATTTAGATGGAAATGTTGAGTTGCGTTCACACTGGACGCAATTCCGTGTCAAGTTTCAATGTTAAATCAATGTACAGATGCAAACTGGGTGATGGACGCAGCTACGGCCACTCAACGTAAAGATTATAAGAAAAGATTAAACTGGTGAGAAGAAAGCTACAGACTGTCCTGGTTACTGTTGGGCGTAGGCAGGATACACCCTGTTGCAAAGGACAGGGTCCGGCAGACCAAGCGAGAGGCACCCCCCAGGGGGCCAGCAGAGCTAGCAAGGTATGCTGCCCTGGGGCTGACAGAGGCAGTGAGGTCCACTGTGGAGGGTCCAGCAAAGCTAGCGAGAACCACTCCCCTGGGGCCCCGCAAAGCTAGCTTGGTCCGCCACCCGAGTCTGCCAAAGCTAGGGTGCCCTGGGGCCCTCCAAAGCTTGCGAGAACCACCACCCTGGGGCCCCATAAAGCTAGCGAGCACCGCGTCCTTGGAGCCCCACAAAGCTAGCTAGCAAGTACCTCCACCCTGGAGCCCCACGAAGCTAGCTAGAGAGTGCCCTCACCCTGGAACCCTGCAAAGCTAGCTAGAGAGTGCCCTGACCCTGGAACCCTGCAAAGCTAGCTAGAGAGTGCCCTGACCCTGGAACTCTGCAAAGCTAGCTAGAGAGCTGTGCCACCCTGGGGTCCCACAAAGCTAACGAACCCAGGCTCTGGCAAAGCTAGCATAACGACCGCCCCTGGCCTGGGGCCCCACAAAGCTAGCTAGCAAACGGTGCCACCCTGGGGCCCCACAAAGCTAAAGAACCCAGGCTCTGGCAAAGCTAGCATAATGACTGCCGCTGGCCTGGGGCCCCACAAAGCTAGCTAGCAAACGGTGCCACCCTGGGGCCCCACAAAGCTGACAAACCCAGGGTCTGGCAAAGCTAGCATAACGACCGCCGCTGGCCTGGGGCCCCACAAAGCTAGCGAGCTCCGCCACCACCCAGGGTCTGGCCAAAGCTAGCGAGTGCCGCCACCCAGGGACCGACAGGGCCAGCAAAGTCCAGGAGCCAGCAGAGCCAGGGGGCCAGGAGAGCTAGCGAGCGCCACCACCCAGTCAGGCAGAGCTAGCAGGCTGTCCCGCCCCGGGGTCGTCTATAGCAGCCGGGATCTCTTATTTTCAACAAGACTGTAATAAATCGATCCTGCAGTTTTATTTTTCCCCTCTTAGGTTAACGTGACACAGAAATTCTTTAACCTGGGCCTTAGTAAGACAGAAGTTAAAATGGCCGTCATCCAGGCGCAGCTCCTACATTAAAAGGTGAAACTCCCGGTACTGCGAGCATCTCTGAACGATCTGGTGAACACGGCGACGTTCTTGCCAGCACATATGTAGAGTTCTCCAAAACTCATAAACCCAAGCTACTCGCTCAACATCATCCAATTTGACATGCGGCAAAGGAAGGGCGGCCGATGCAGATTTGACGTGTGAATTGCGTCTGGTGTGAATCCAGCTTGAAATATCAGACCAACGCCCTTTTCTGTGTGAATTTTAACATCTCTCCATCTCTCCCACACCTGTTCTCCCCGCCTCGACCTCCTGACCTTCATCCCTCCTGCCAAAGCGGATTCAAGGGCAGCCCGCCGTCAAGCCCCTTCCCCATTTGACCATGTGATGAATGGCAGTAATTACCTGTAGACGTAATTAACCAGGTCCAGGAACTGGGCATTTAACTCAAGTTCATCAGGGAAACGCTTCTCAATGTAGGTCATCATCTTCACCAGCAAGATGGATTTCTCACGCAGGTTTGGCATCTAAGGAGGGAAAAGAAACACGGCGTGAAACGAGGAAACAAGCCTTCACATTCTGCAACGCATTCCTACAGCTTAGGAAGAGCGAAAATCTCTGAGGGTTTTATGCTAATATCAACCTCCCCGGATTAAAAAAAGAAAAAGTGCTTTGGTTGTTATTTCTCCCGAAACTTTAAAAAGAAGAAAACAATGCTGAGTCAGTCATCAATTCACACCTGCTCCGGGTATCGGAGACAGAATCTGCTGAATCGAGCGTTCCCATTGGAGGCTTCCTTCATCTGTGAGCGACCGGGAGAGTCGGCTCGGCTTCCAGAACTTTCTCACCTGGTTGGCGGCCATGGGGGAGTTGTTTTTCACCCACTCCTCCACGATCTTCACGACGGCGCGGAGGATTTTGGGGTCGGGCGACTTCTCGATCAGAGAGGTGAGGATGACCTGGATGAAGTTCTTCCTCATCTCCATGCTCATGACGGACAGCCGGGTCTTCACCAGGTCCAGACTCAGCATTATCAGCTCGCTGGTCACTATGGAGACACACACAGACTTCAACTAACCAGCAAAAAGGAAACTCGAATTAAGTGCTACAATTTTTGTAAAGCAAACAATAACGATTGCTTTTTGTAAGACTTCCTAGAGTTCTTCTGCACCTTTTTGCTCGGAGAACAATTGTTTTAATTTATTAACCTCATGAAAATAAGTTTATAGTCCAAATTCGGTCATCTTTTGATGCATTTTTAAATAATTCCCAGTGGTCTTTTAATTATAATGATGCAGTTTCTTTGTCTTTTTAGGACATAGTTTCTGCAGAGCGGCAGGAGTTCATTAGAAATGTACCTATGAGGGCGGGACTGTTGAGATGGAGAAACCACGCCCCCTGCCCCTCCCCTTTCTGCTGCTGAGAGCTCTATGTGTACATGTTCTCCTGCTAGCTTACAGCCCCTCACAACCAAACATTAGCAGCACCACAAATATGGCGAGCAATATCATATAACCGCGATGATGCTAGTGTGAATGCTGTAAGCTGAATTTGGCTGCTGAAGATGCTGAAATTGATTGCTAAAAACACTGAGGCTGATAGCTGAAAACGCTGAAGCTGATAGCCAGATAAAATATTAGTTAAATGCTAAATTATCCTAAAAAACAAACAAAAAAAGCCTGTTAGCCAAAACAGCCAGCATGCAGCTGAAATATTAAACTCTAAATTAGTCTAATAAACAGAACAATCCTAAATTAGCCAAAATTGCTAGCATGTAGCTGAATTATTAGCTAAACTCTAAAAAAATGAAAAGAAAATCATAAATTTGCCAAAATAAGTAGCATGCAGCTGAAATATTATATAAAATACAAATTAGCCTAATAAACTGAAAAATCCTAAATTAGCCAAACTAGCTAGCATGTAGCTGAATTATTAGCTAAACTACAAAATAGCCTAAAAACCTTAATAAATGTCAAAATAGTCCAAAAAGCTAGCAGAATGCTGTTATAACTTTACTACACTCTGACTCCATATAATATAAAGTAACGACTAATCAACTATTAACTATTAGTTGTCAACTATTTTAATAGTTGATTAGTTGTCGATTAATCGACTAATCTTGGCAGTCATAGTTCATAATAACACCTAAACTTGTTTGGAAGACTTCAAAAATAAACTGATATTTCACAGATGTACCTCTTTAAATTGCTTCAATATCAATAAACCCAACAAAAATGAATCCAGATAAAAGACGCTCCAAATAATAAGGATGTTATATAAGGTTTTTATGTGTGTCCTATAGGAGATCTAGTCATCTACAAGTGGGTGAATCGGAATGGAGCGGAGCTGGAAGCTTAAGGCCCGCCCTGAGTATTTGTGACATCACAACTACGATCTTTTTCAAGCTGCATTTTTTCATCTGCTTCTCAATCACAACAATTTTAATGAGAGACTCAGAAATGTAATTTTAAGCTTAATTTTCTTTGAAAAAATGTCCTCCATCATGAAGAACTTGTTTAAAACACAATGATACCCAACAATAATAATCAGAAATCTGCCAGCAAGAGGAAGTTCAGTTGCTTTGATGGCAGTGATGTAAAGAATATTTGACGCTTTTGTGGATAAAACAGATTTAAAAGTTACCATTTCTATGTTTACGACCTTCACAAAAGAAGCAGGTGTTTTCCTCTCAAATCTATCCGCAGACGTACCCGTGCTGGTCTCCGTCACCCCCGGGTTGGCCTGCTGGGGGCTCAGGTGTTCCCGGACCATCTTCTGCAGCGAGCGCATGAACACAGAGATGAGGCGATCGATGTAGCTGGCGTTGTAACTGCAGGCGGACTTCAGGATCATCAGCGTTCCTGGAAGATAAATGAAGGGAAAAAGGGGAGGAAGGTGAATGCAACAAGAAAAAAAAAAAAAGTGTCAAAGCGCACGTTCTTTCTTCAGGGGAGGTTAGCAGACATACAGCTGCTGCTCATTCTTAACACTTGACGAAGTATTTGGAGTCATTTTTTTACTGCAGCAGTGACAGGAGCTTGAATGAAAGATGTTGTACTTCAAGATGTTAAAATGTAAACCTCTAGCATGAAGGATGCATCCGTTTAGTGATGCATCAGAGTTCCAGAGAGGAGATATATATATATGTATATATATAGGACAAGCTGGACTCTTACCGAAAAGCTGCGTGGGGTTGGTGTTGCTCGTAGCTTTTTCATAGTTGGTGAGCCCCTCGTAGATGACTTTCCCCACCGCCGCATACAGACACTCCAGCTCCTCATACTTGGACGCCACGTTGGACGTGCCTGGACAAACGAAACAAAGTTTTCATCAAAAAATGTAGGAAATCTGTCTTTTTTTCAAACTTACTTCCAAGTTTCTCCTGTTTGGGTGGAAAGTTTCCATTTTGCAAAAAAGTATCCTTAAGATTATTTAAGAAATGACTACAGTAGCTGGAACATTTTCCTCAGGTGTTCCCAGAACTGGTTACATTTTCATAAAGATTCAAACTCAAGTCTGGGAATGTTTGCAGACAAATACATCAATGACCTTTTTGCTTTTGTTTAGACAGCTGAGACGGTGGATACATTTCACCAACAAAGGAGAAGTCTTCTGGTTTCGCTTAGCTTACTTGGTTCAGTGGGAAAGATGCTCATGAGGCGAGAGAGGAGGGAGTGGACGGCCCGCAGAACTTTGGTGTTCCCGCAGGTCATGCATGCGGCGATGCCTCGCTGCAGCGGCTTGAAGTGGGCCAGTATGGCGGGAGACTGCAGCACGGTCAGCAGGAAGGAGAGGATCTCCAGTCCGGTGCAGATGTTGGAGATGTTGGCTTGTGCTGGCTGTTCCTGAGAGCGTAAATGAGATCCGGTGGTTAACCAAACCGCCCAGTTTTAATCAAAGCGTCATTCGTATTACTCCACTAGTGGTCGATTCACTTCCAACAAATAGCAAGAAATATTTTGTTAATTTCTTGTAGGAAAAGTCAGAGACAAAACACTCTTATCTAGTTCATTTTTTCCTTAGTGGATCTTGGATCTGGAACAATTGTCCAATCTAGGGTAAGTTGTACAAAGATAAAAATGTGATTTTGTGTACGAACATAAAGCAGTAAAGCACCAATTAGGGATGTGTTTTGTCAATAATACAAATATATAAAAACAGAATATAATAAAAATGTTCAGCTTTTTCAGGACATTACGGCTTGTATTTCTGGTATTCATAAAATATGAGCAAAATATGCCCAAAGGAAATTAATGAGTCTTCAAATTTAACATTTCAAGTAGATTGCCGACAAGCCTTTAAATATGTTCATTGAATATGCTTTTATCTTTTATTGCAATTTTCAAATAAGTCAGAGCTTACTTAATATTTTAGCAACATGCTAAAAAAAATTGTATTTATTAACTACTGGGGTTTTTTAGGCTAATTTTGAGATTAGATTCTTTTTAGCAACAGTTTAATGTTTTTGGCTAATTTATTAACTACTGGGGTTATTTAGGCTAACTTAGAGTTTAGCTTCTTTTTTAGCAACATGCTAACGTTTTTGGCTAATTTGTTAACTGCTAAAGTATAAATAGGCTAACTTAAAGATGAGCTTTTTTTTGGCAACAGGCTAACATTTTTTGCTAATTTATTAACTACTGGGGTTCTTTAGGCTAACTTAGAGTTTAGCTTCTTTTTTAGCAACATGCTAACGTTTTTGGCTAATTAGTTAACTACTGGGGGTTTTATAGGCTACCTTAAAGTTTAGCTTCTTGTTTATCAAAATGCTAACGTTTTTGGCTAATTTATTAACTACTGGGGTTCTTTAGGCTAATTTAGAGTTTAGCTTCTTTTTTAGCAACAGGCTAATGTTTTTGGCTAATTTGTTAACTACTAAAGTATATATAGGCTAACTTAAAGATGAGCTTTTTTTGGCAACAGGCTAACATTTTTTGCTAATTTGTTAACTGCTGGAGTTTTTATAGGCTAAATTAGAGTTTAGCTCATTTTTTAGCAACATGCTAACGTGTTTGGCTAATTTATTAACAACTAGGGTTCTTATAAGCTAATTTAGAGTTTAGCTTCTTTTTAAAGCAACATGCTAATGTTCTTTTTCTGCTGAGGTTTTTATAGGCTAATTTAGAGTTTAGCTAATATTTTAGCAACAGGCAAACATTTGTGACTAATTTAGTTTATTGAGGATTTTTGGGCTATTTTGGAATTTAGCTAGTATTAAATCATCAAGCTAGCTTATTAGTTTAATATGGCATCTACCAAGGTTTCTTTGGACTAATTTGGAGCTCAACTCATATTTAGGAACACACTAATAATTTTTGCAAAATTGGCATTTAGGATTTTAAGCAATTATTTTACAAATTTTTCAGAAATTTAGGTCAACTTCAGCACTCTATTATAGTTATTTAATGAAATTTTCAGTCTTTTAGCAAATATGACATTTTGCAAATAGCTTTTGAATTTTCAGCAATAAGCTTCAGCATCTTCAGCGACTACTTTCAGCAAAAATCATTCACACTAGCATTATTGCAGGTAATGCAACTTTTCTAGTTTGCTATATCTATACCCTCTATCTTCAAAAAATTCCCACAAGAATGTGTAAAAAACACCAAAAACTACATTTTCATTGGCGTAGGACTCTAATGTGGAGCGTTTTTTCCTTCATGTAAAACAAGCCGTCGTGATAGGAGCTTAATCAGAAATCAATAGCCTAATTTGTCTAACCTGCAATCAAGGTTTACAATGATAGGGCCAGAAGGATCATCTCGAACAGATCCATGGCTCTAACCTCATCTAATGAACAAGGTAGCTCTTGTGATAAGGTTCCTGCTAGACATTAGGGTTGTATTGATTTGTATGAGCAGAACCGGCGCTCGTTCTGGAGCTCTTCGGATGGAGCACGAACGCCCAATGTGATTAAGTTTGGGATTTTCTGCATGTTTGTGCGCGTCTCCTCTTACGCTCCTCACCCGACCCCCGTCAGCCACTCTCCCCGACTCTTAATCACTGCCATGCCAGTACAATGAGATAATAAAAGGTAATCCGATTTAGAGCATTGTTCATTAGTCTGAGTAAGACGGCTGAGCAGGTAGAGCGAATTCCCGAGGGGCTGGAAGAGCGTGCATCTGCATAAGACCCTCGGAAAGGCTTTTTTCAGTCAGACCATCCCCAGCGGGACGTGAAAGCCGGGAGAGAAAGGCCCGGCCGATGGAGCGATCCCCGAAAGAGAACAAGAAACGTGCAGGAAAACAACCAGCTCGTGCCGATAACCTTGTCTGAACAAAGACGCCACGGAAACGCCAGAGAGACGAGCGCGGGAGCAAAAGATGGATTCAGGAAAGGAAAGATGAAGAAGGGAAGTGGTTAGACACCACAAAGGCCAAGAGATATGCAGAGAGGCAGGGTGGCAGTGGATGAACGAGGGATGGAGATTGAATGAGAAGGCACAAACCAACACGGACCGACCCTCGTTATCTCCCCACTGTCATTATTTTGCCATTATTGCTGTTGGTGCTTCACTTTGTGTATTACAGATAATGGACAAAGGACTCGGAGGAGATAAAGCATCCACTCAGGCGGAGCTTAAGCCTAAAACTTTCCCGGGAACTTTAGTTCGGTGGTTGGGGCTTCAGAAAACATCCGGAATTTCTTTCAAACTTTGACTTTAATCAATCTTTTTATCAGATTCATTTATAATTCATTAATACTGGTTGAAAACAAAGGGGATTGTGGGAATTGAATGAGTAATATGACAGCACTAAATGAAACTTTTGAGCAAAGGAAATTCACATGTCACTGTTAAGTCAATGTACAGACGCGATCTGACATCTTGAGGTGTGATTTGAGAGTTCAAAAATCTAAATCAAGGACTCCGCTTTGGGCACATTTTTAGTAGGGATGGGCGATTCATCGGTGATAGTATCGATATCAGACGATATTTTCATAATTTGAGATTATCGGTATTTGTTGGTCTCCAAAAATTCCAGCAATTACCAGTCTTACGTGTGCGTCGGGGGAGGGGTTTGTTTGGGGTCAATTTAGGATCAGCCTAAAATGAACGAAAAACCAAACATTAAATTTGAAAAGAAGTGAACATTTGAAAACACGACATTGTAAATTGATTTTTTTGTTGAAAATTAGTTTTAAACTTGAAGGAATTAATACAAATTTGAGAATAAAATTTTGATTTTAAATAAAATATTTTAGACAAAAAAAATTATTGAAATTTTGAAAATAAAATTTTAAACTCCAAAAACTAATTGAAAATTTGAAAATAAATTTAAAATTAAAAATGATTATTATATTGTAAACTTGAAGGAATTATTGAAAATTTATAAATAAAATTTTAAATTAGAAAAAATTATATTGTAAACCAGAAATTATTACAATTTTGAAAATAAAATTTTTAATTAAAAAAATATATCGTAATCTTGAAAAATTTATTAAAAAATTTTAAAAGAAAAAGAATTAATATCTTATAAACTTGAAGGAACTACTGAAAATAAAAAAAAAAGTTAATTTAAACTTTAATTAAATAGAACATTTTTAAAATGTTGACTTACATTGTCGTGTTTTCAAATTTTCATTTTTTTTTCAAATTTACAATCTGGTTTTTCATTCACTTCAAGATGATACTGAATTGACCCCATAGGTCTGAAGGGGCTTTGGCTGTTTAAGCAACACATTCTTGTCATATATGGATCTATGGTTTGAGCTCCCTTCGCGTGTCGTTCGGGGTAACCCCAGCTCGTAGTTTTCCAACGGGCTTCCTGTTACTAATAAATCAGACGTCCCAAACCCACTACCAGTGCCAGAAACGGTACCAGTCTGAGACCTGCTTGGTGCTGGGACCTAAAAAAATGCATACACTAACTTTGATTCATTCCGCTTTTTTATTTTCTGATTCTAAAGGAAGTTTTATTTTTGAAAACTAGCAGATTTAGTTCACAACATTCGCCTGTCATGCTGCGTCACGCGAGTTTCTTTTGTAAAAAGCGGTCATTAAATATTGAAGCAAAGTTTATACTAATTTGGATCATTTCTATTTGGGATGTATGTTAGTACTGTTTGTGGAAATGTGAAGGTTCTAGCATTTCTAATATAAAAAAAATAAATTTTGAACTCAGGGTCAAATAGTTCAGAGGAGCTGAATCTTCAGCCCATCAACATTTAACACCCCTGGCATTGCAGAAAAGAGGTGCAACAACATAATTATAACACATTTTGCCATGTCGGTGTTTCCTCAACCATCAGGTGCCGTCTTACCACGGTCATTAGCAGCTTGTCAAACCACTGCAGCTTGAGCTCGGCGCGGGGCCACATGTCAGGCCGCAGGGTGGTCTTCATCAGGTTAACGCAGCGGCGGGACAGCAGCTCCCCGGGAGAGCCAGCCACGTTGGTGCTGTCGTTCACCTGGTCAAAGGGAGAGGGGGAAATTTGGTATCTATGGCAACGGGCTTTTATCTCAGAACAGAAGGCAGCTCTGGAGAGTAGAAGGAGAATCATCCATCAACAGCTGATGCAGCAGCATCCTTCACATCCTCCAGCACATTCTTGGCATAATCCATGGATTCCTGGAAACTGATGCCAGGTTTGGTTTTTGACTGATATTTATCCCCCAGGGAGGGCAGCGGTTTTTTTTTTTCTGATGACACTAGTTTGGTGTCACAAAAGACGACTCAGAGATCAAGATTGAACAGGCGGCGATAAACTGAGTAAAATACAGAGATGGTTGGATGAACATTAAGAATGAAAAATAAGGTGTGCCAGGTGAAAGATTAAGATTGTTTCTTCACTTTTGAGAAGATTTTATTAAGAGCAGGTTTGACCTTTAAACCACTTAAAAAGGGCAAATTTAAATCATATTCACTTTTTTGTATCCAATTTATTGCAATAAAACCTAAAATTACCCAGAAATTATCATAGAAATACTAAAATTGTCCTTTTTTTCCACCAAGTTTCAGCCAATATGAACCTAAAACTGTGGATTTTTTTAATTACTAATTACAACAATAGCAGATATTGTGGGGATCTCACCTGGCATGCAATCCTGATGAGGAAGTTGACGACGGTGTCGGTGTGCTGCTTCTCCACGGGCTTGTTGAGGAGGTTCTCAGCTCCTGGCATGGACTGACTGCGGCCAAACACCTGGAAACAGAAATATGAGAGAGCTTGAAAAGAAAAGAACGTCCAGACTCATCTATAGCTTCTCACCTTAAGTGATTTGATTACTGAAAAGCTAAATCTAAGTTAACCTCAGTGAATTCTACTCAGGACAGCTGAGAAGTTGGAGTTCATTTAACACGAGTATCTGGATATAGGATAGGGTGTGGTTACAGCAAGAGGTCAGTCTTTATTTGTTGTATTTATTTTCTTTTTTATCAGTATTTTATTGTATTATAATTGATTTTAGACTCTTTTGACCCCAAAAAGCATGATGTAATTTTGTCTGCAATGCAGTTATATGAAGGGCAAAGTGACATTAAAAGCCTCAAACAACTCAAGGAAATAAAGGCTAAATGTCCAGATGAAAGCTTTAAATTTCATCAACAAATCAGAATTATCAGGTTTTTTAGAACAAATTCCCAAAATAATTGTATCCATAAATGTCTTTTACCCTCCCCGTTAGACCACAGATCCCCAAACTTTTTCTTGTGAGGGCAAAAAATAACCTAAAAACTGAAAAAGTTTTAAATTAGTCAAAACAGCTAGCGTGTAGTTGAAATATTAGCTAAATGTCAAATTGGTCAAAAAAAAAGGAAAAATTACTAATTTTACTACCTTAAAGTTAAAACATTAGCTAAACTCCAAATTAGCTTAAAAACTGAAAAAATGTCTAATTTAGCCAAAACAGCTAGCATAAAGCTAAAATATTAGCTAAACTCCAAATTAGCTTAAAAACTGAAAAAAACCTGATTTAGCCAAAACAGCTAGCATAAAGCTAAAATATTGGCTAACTCCAAATTAGCTTAAAAACTGAAAAAGCCTAATTTAGCCAAAACAGCTAGCATAAAGCTAAAATATTGGCTAAACTCCAAATTAGTCTAAAAACTGAAAAAAATTTCTAATTTAGCCAAAACAGCTAGCATAAAGCTAAAATATTGGCTAAACTCCAAATTAGCTTAAAAACTGAAAAAAGCCTAATTTAGCCAAAACAGCTATCATAAAGCTAAAATATTAGCTAGACTCCAAATTAGTCTAAAAACTGAAAAAAAGCCTAATTTAGCCAAAACAACTAGCATGTAGCTGAAATATTACCTAGACAAAAAATAACCTAAAAACTGAAAAAGTTCTAAATTAGTCAAAACAGCTAGCGTTTAGTTGAAATATTAGTTAAATGTCAAATTGGTCAAAAAAAACGAAAAGTTACTAATTTTACAATTTTAAAGCTAAACTCCAAATTAGCTTAAAAACTGAAAAAAATGTCTAATTTAGCCAAAACAGTTTGTAGGGCCAGGCCAAATATGGAGGAGGGCCGGATTTGGCCCGCGGGCCATAGTTTGGGAACCCCTACTTTAGACCACCAAGCTTTTTCCACATAGGGAAGTGAAGACGTGGGCAGTACATGAAGGGTTAAGAGATTCTTGGGGCCTGTTAATTACAACAACACTCATTTGCCATCTGATTAGTCGCTGCTTGAGCTCACCGTGGAGGCTGTGCCGGCCGCAGTGCGGAATCTCTTAACGTCCTGACCGGCGGCAGCGGCGGCTGCTGCATCGAGGGACAGCCCCCTCTTCACAGCTCCCCCGCTGGTTCCTTCACCCGCCACTGCCTCGCCCTCAGACTCCGGCTGCAGCACCAAAGGAAGATGAATGAGACATTAAATTAGCTGAATGGACAGAAATCGTGTTTGTATGCATCTATGTACAGAATATTTTAGAATCATTAAGGATAGAGTTAAAAAATGAAAACATTTTAGATAAAATGGGACAACCCTTTCTTGACTTCTCCAATCTCCATCTAGCAAGATTCTGTTGCATGTAAATAGCTTTATTTCTATTGACTGAAATTGCGCAAATTGTATATTAAATTTTCCTTATGGAAACACAACAATTTTAACAATTTCAACATAACAATCCATGCATGGGCCATATATTGTTAAAGATTCTGAAGGTGGTGTTGCCTTCACCTGCTGGTCTTTGATCCTCTGTAACTCCCACTTGATTACCACCTCCGCCAGGTCCACAGCCAGCTTCCTCTGCTCGATCGTCACACTGGGAGTGAAGCCCAAGCGCTGCATGGCACTGATCATGTGCTGCACCAGGTGATGGCGGACGGGATAGTAAACCTTCAAGACAGAGGTTTGGGTTTACATGAAACTGTAAACCTTTATGATGAAGTCAACTTTAACGTGTTTTAAACTGCTCAAGTTATATATATACTGTATATACATACCTACATACACACACACATGTGTGTATATACATATATATATACATACATACATACAAATATATATAGTATATATGTGTGTGTGTGTGTGTGTGTGTGTGTGTGCGCACACACATATATACTGTGTATATATATATAATATATATATATATATATAAATATTTATATAGGGCAGGGGTCAGGAAACGAAAGGCATCTGCGAATATGCCGAATCCGTGAATAAAGAAACGCGAATATGCGGTATTCCCTCAATTATTTGCGGTTTCGCGGATTTCGCTGATTTTCTTTTCAGTCACGTGACTCTTCCAGTTTATCACAAAAACTGACATCTCAAGATGCTTGCATGAAAAAAGAAAAAACTATGTTGAGCAATACTCTAATGTTCTTTAATAAATGTTTAACAAAGCAGGATCAGAAGTGTTTTTGATGAGTATGGATCTGGAACGGGCATTCATCTGCCGCGGGGATTAGACAGAGAAAGGGGGTCTTAATATTCGCGGATGTGTCAGGTTCCTTGCTATAAGTACATTTAATATATATATAT
>NC_050530.1:2263956-2282632 GCF_002922805.2 Oryzias melastigma
TTTTTTTTTTTTTAGGTGAGGCTGTAATCTATTTTATGGTTTTTACTAATAAAAAAGGCAAAAGTTTTCAGTTTCTTGGAACTTGGTTTAATAACATAAAAACTTTCTTTTATTTCACCTCAAATTAAGCCTTCTTAGAATAGAACTGCCTTTCATCGCCTTAGCAACTACTAGACCATATTAACTTGTTTAAATTTAGCTTTTGAAATATTATATTTTATCTCCCGGAACTATGCATAATTATAACAAAGAAATAAAACAAACAAAAAAAGTTTCTTGTTTTATTGATCTCACTAAAAATGGTAAATAATCAAGGTAATTAATCCAAAAGCTGTTATTTCCTTACAAACCAGGTATCTTCAGATTTGGGGTAAAACTCGAGAGGACATGGGCTCCACCATTCCTCCGGGACTCCAACACTTTTGAGTCAAACTAGGACGTCACATTCTCAATTAGTCTCAAGGACATGATTCAAACTTCGTCCCGAACACTTGCATTCTCGAGCGTCACACTCAAGAGTCACTTCAACTCGGACTCTCAGACGCACGCCAAGCGCCAAAGATTAGATGTCTATCTGAGGCCTCCCTTCAGCGTGGAAGAATATTAAAGCTTCTCACACTGGGGTAATTACAGTCGGCGGAGCAGGACTTTGCAGCCCTTTAATGACGGCGCGGCTAAGCCCTGTCCATCACGTGTGCACGCAGACAAACATGCTCTCTATTACTTCATCAAAAACACACTCTCATCCGTCTCATCTGTCTGTCATTATCTCCTCCCCAGTGTAATTATGCAGATGTGATTACATTAGATTAGTCATCTGGCCCAGTGAGAGCGGCCTGTCAGAGACGGAGAGGGAAGCTGAGGGAAATGTCAGTCTTGCACTAAAAGACTGTGAGGGGCTAAAAAGGCTCTTTGAAGTTAAAGGAGGATGGTAAAAAAAAAAAAAAGTTAAAGGAAATGATGCCCTGCTGTTAACGGGTTCACAAATATGAAGGCTGTGCCAATTAGGAGGGATTTGCTTTAATGCAAATACAAGACGGTAATTAGAAGACAACACGGCACAGTAACAATGGTGACTGCAGCTCACAGAGAAACTTTTCCAACAAGACCTTGTTAAGAGGCACTCAGGTAATCAGTGAAATGAGGCTCTCTGTTCTCTTTCAGTGTTAGTCAGCAGCGAGCTGCCAGCAGACACAAATCCTCCTCTGTTAAACACAAAAGCAACAACTGCCCTTTCAATGTTTCTGCTGGCAGCTTTCCTTTAAGCCTCGGTCACATTCACCCTGTGGAGGCTGCAGGTTTTTGGGATGTCCGGGCTCATGTAGAGCATCTTAAGGGGTGTGTCTCAAGGCTTGGACGACCTCCTTAAGGGATGTTTTGAAATGGAACGTACCATTGGTGAAGCCTCAACAATCGCATCAACCAATCAGGGCTGAGTTGATGAAATTGATTAATCAATTACCAATTCATAAAAATATAAATGGGTTTAGCACATAAAGCTAAAGTCTGCTAGCTTGATGCTAACGTTTAATGGAACAACTTGTGGTCTAAAGTCCTGTTTTTGCTCATACTTTGGTCTTCTTCTGGAATAAATGTAATGCTATAGCGTGATCGCCACCTAGTGGACAAACTGAAACGCATCCCAGGAGAAGCAGAACAATGTTTACAATGTTAGTGATCTGAACAATTTAGTTAGAACTTCTCCTTTAGAGAATCCATGTAACACTGTATGATATTATCATCACTAATCCATTTAACGGTGTGTGAACTAAAACATATATAGATTATTCATGTATTTCTAAACAAATGTGTAAACTCAAAATTGAATGGAATTAAAGAATCAAAAGAAAAGAAATTAAATCGGAATCCAATTGATCATGGCTAATAGTTGATTAGTCGGCTAATCATGGCAGCTCTAGCTGAGAGAGACTAAGCCTTGAACTCTTTTACACCCGAGTTTCAGCTCTTTCCACTCTTTCAACAGTACTGAGGGGACACACAACACTTTTTAAATGAGTTCTCACCCAATCCACGTGTATCAGCTGATTCTGTCGCAGCTTTTCTCTGCAACAGAATCAGCTGATTTACTGTGATGTATGATGTTTTCAGATGTTGAGTTAAGCACCAACAATGACACCTTGATAGAAAAATAGCCTTCTCTGTAGCATCACCTTATTTTCACCTGTACTACTCAACCTGCTGCCTGTAATGTATTTGTTCTGTTGGTGCAACCAAATTAGAGGCATCCTAAAAAGCCCACAGCAGAGGATAATCGTCGACAACCATCCATCATCTAGAAAGGCGTCACATTATTCAATATAAAGAAGTTAATTAAAACATATTATCTTTATTTTAAGATTCCCACAACCAGAACTTATGCCGCTTTTCCTTGTGCGTACTCACCCTGAAGTGCTGCACAATAAGATGCAGAATGTGAACCAGCTGTGGGACGGTGTGTCCTTCCTCCACGATGATTTTCCGAGTCCAGTGGGTCAGCATCTGGTGTCCGTCCTCCATGCGGGCCGGCACAGCCGGGGTCAGGATGGCCATGGCCTGACGGACGATCGCCCGGGCTTCCATGGTGTGGGCTTTCAGCAGACTGTGGAAGACCTGCGCACAACAAGAACACAATTAGCCCTTCCTTAGTTCATCTTTATCCTTTTTCTCCCATTTCTCCAACAGCTCACCTGTAAGACGATCTTTTTGTGGATGGCGAATTTTGCGATGATGTGCGCTAAAAGTAGGTGTCCGCTGTATTTGCAGGCGGGGTCCACGCAGGCTTTGGGCAGCAGGCAGGGCCAGGCGAAGGTCATGAGGCGGCGCAGCTTGCTGTTGCGGGACTTGTTGTTGTCGTGAATGTGGTGAGGCGCGTGCTCCACCAACAGCGTGGAGAACTGCAGCAGGCAGATCCGCAGAGAGTCCAGCAGCTCGCCCTGTTTTTCAGGGTCCAGCACCTACAAGAAAAGAGTTTTTTAAATAACAGATTAAATCAAAAATGATCTCAATTAAAAATTAAATATATATTCATCAAACCTACTGATTAAAATTCCTGCTTTTATGACAAAAACTACGACGGAGTATTAGAGCCCTCATAAAAAAATTAAAAATATATATATATTTATATTTACGAGAAAGTTATAAAGTATTAAAATATGAGAAGAAATTTGTAGAAGAGAAGTTGTAACATTACAGGAAAAAACGGGGCAAAAATGTAGAATAATAAAGTCGTAAATCTATGAGAGAAACACATTTTTTGAAATAAATACAGAAAATAAAGAAAAAAAACTAAAAGAAAAAAACAAAATCAAACGTTTCAGAGAATAAAATTGTTAAATGATGATTAAAAAAGTGTAAGAAGAAAGTGTAAAGAAAGAAAATAAATCAAATGTATACAAGTATAAAGTGACAAAATTCTGAGAGAAAAAGTTTAAATTGTTTTTGCATTAATAAAGAAAATACAGAAACTTAAAGAAAAAAAGGGAAAAAAATAGGACATTTACAAGAATAAAGTCGTAAAATTAAGGGAACAAAGTTTAATTTTTAAGAATAAAATTGTAACAAAAATTCTTAAAATTCCACAGAATTTATTTTGACATTTAGTTCACATGTTTTGAGGTAAAAAAGTCTCAACAAAAGAAAAAAAAAAAATCAAGAATAAAGTTGTAAAATTATGAGAACAAAGTCAGTATTTTGAAAATACAACTATAACACAAAAACTTTTTTCAAAATTTCCAGAGGATGAAGTGGTAAAATTATGAGAATAAAGTTTTAATTTTTTAAGAATGAAGTTGTAACATGAAGAAAAAGTCAAAAATATACGAGAATAAAGCTGTAAAATCATGAGAAAAGGTTGTAATTTCTTAAGAATGAATAAAGACATAAAAAAATTAAAGAAAAAGAAAAAAAAAAAATCAACCATTTACCAGAATAAAGTCATAAAATTGTAAGAACAAAGTATATTTTTGAAGAATAAAAATTATAACATTAAAAAAATGTCAAAAATTCCAGAAAGAAAATTTGTAAATTTAGGAGAAAAAAATTCTAATTTTTTTTTAGCAAAAAAATCTAAACAAAAGAAAAAATAAAACATTTTGATGTCAAGCATAAAATGAAAAAAAAGAGAAAAAACTAATAATCATACAAGAATAAAGTCGAAAAAGTATGAGAAACGGGACAATATTTAACAAGAATAAAGCTATAAACTTAAAAAAGTTCTAAATTCAAGTTTATGAAAATTAAGTCCTACATTTATGAGGCAAAAGACTGTTCACAAAGATACATACAAACAACAAAAACTAGAACCATACTGTACAAATGCCAAATAAATATTACTTTTACGACGTTAATATCATAAATATTTGCCTTTTTTCTCACAAGTTTACCACTCTTCTGCTAAAATTTTGATCTTCTTGTCAAACTTTTGTGATTTTATTGTCATAAATTAATTTATTCTCCTTCATAGTGAAGCTAACACAGTTTATCTTGTTTATTTTTAATAAAATAATCATCAGTTTAATAAGGAAACGTTCTCCTCTGTTCAGTTAAGGTGACATATTCTGTAAAAACAGGTTTTTATGACCAAAAAACCTTAAAAATAGACAATACAAATGAATCTAAATATATTTGAACCATAATACTGTTATTGTAGGAAGAACAGGATCTGCAGCACCTGCTGTGTTTGACCTTAATGAATCCCATTAAGACATTGAACTTCAGTGACGTGCTGACGATCAATATAAATGAATGATTGTCATTATTATCTGGCTGCTTTCGGTTTCAAAATAAAGGTAATGGCTCTCCGTGACACATCAATTAATCACAGCTTTATTTTGAAAAAGCTTAACTTTAATTAAGGGTGAATGAACCTAAATGATCATTGTTTGGGGGTAAAACTCAATCATAATAGTTAATGGATCCAGATCAAACTGATAACTTTCAGAATAAGTCTTTGCTGTCCCTCTAAATAAGTCTATTTAGATGTTTTATTAGTGAAAGTGTCAAGAATACAAACGTTTTGTCTTTTTTACATGAAGCCTTTAACCACAGCTGCTAATAATCAGCAGGAAAAAGGTTTCTACAGTTTGAAGCTTCACTCCATGAACATCCTTTCAGGATGAGCGGATCAATAACTCTTCACTTGACATAAAATCTGCTGAGCGGCCAAACTCAATCACTCCCTGTTCAACCCTCATTTAAGCAGTTTTTTCCTTCTTTCTTGAGGCTTTCAGCGTCTTTGCATAAGTTGCTGGAATTTTACTCTGATTCAAACCCGACGTGCGTTCTCTATATCCATTAGAAAGCTGCAGAGCGCAGAGAGGAAGGCGTTGTTCACGTACGGAGAGAGGAAAAGTGGGAAATGAGGAGCCATTAGCGGCCATCAGGGCTGCTGTTAGTGATGAAGGCCGCCGCGGCACAAACAAACACGCCGACCTTTAGGTTCAGAAACACGGTGACATTTACACCAGGAAATATTGTCTGGTCTGATGAATGAAACGGGATTTCAAGACAAAATAAGGTGGAAAAAAAGAAACGTATTTAAAACTGTCCAGATTGAAGTCATTAATGAGGAGAAATCTCAATTAAAGGATGTGAAGCGAATCAGACACAGAATAACTACATCATGGAAAAGAAATGCTAAATAAGCGAAGTTAAAGCCTCAGTCACCAGTTTTGCAGTTAACATCAGGGCTGCCACGATTAATCGACTAATCGACCATTAAAATAGTCGATTAGTCGTTACTTTATATTATATTAAGGGTACTGTTGAAATTTATAATGTCATTCTGTTAGCTTTTTGGACCATTTTGGCATTTATTAAGGTTTTTAGGCTAATTTGGAGTTTAGCTAATATTTTAGCTACATGCTAGCTAGTTTGGCTAATTTAGGCTTTTTTTTCTAGTTTTTTTTAGGCTAATTTGACATTTAACTAATATTTTTGCTGGCTATTAGCCTCAGCGTTTTCAGCAATCAATTTCAGTATTTTCAGCTATCAACTTCAATATTTTTAGCTAGCAAATTAAGCATTTTTAGCTATCAGCTTCAGTGTTTTTAGCTAGCAAATTAAGCATTTTTAGCTATCAGCTTCAGTGTTTTTAGCTAGCAAATTAAGCATTTTTAGCTGTCAACTTCAGTATATGCAGCTAGCAATTGCGACATTTTCAGCTATTTGCTTCAGCATTTTTAGCTATCATCTTGCACGTGGGTACGCGTGCTTGTAAGGATAGTGGAAGTTGCATGCACACATTACGTACGAGTGATAACGTTGTACGGTGCCTTTACGCCACACCGTGCACAAAAAGGCCCTTAGCGGGAGCAACAGCCACGCCCACATAGAGGAGATTTAGGTAACAGAGGCTTCAGGCGAACATGAAATATGGCTTTTGAAGACATTTAGGTCGAGGGATTTTGGTTAAAAAAAAAAAATCACAAAAATTATTAACCCTTTAAAAAATTTATTAAATAATGTTTTTTGTAAAAATACTTAAGAGGTTCCATAAAAAATGAGGGCAAAAAAGTTCTGGCTACTAACTGGAACTTTTCTTCTAAAAAATATAAGTAAAAAAAAAAAAAGTTCTGGTTAGTGACTGGTGCACACCAGATAGTAACTGTTTTTTTTTTTTTCTAAAAATTGAATTAAAAAAATGTTTTGGTTACTAACTGATGCACATCCGTTACTAACCAGAATTCTTATATTTTTTATTTTGATTTTTGGAGAAAATAATTTTTTTTACTTCAATTTTTTTTCTGTTTCGCTTTAGGGGCTCCGTACATTAGTGAATAATTCACACAATCAATGTTTTTTTTAAATCCTGTTTTTCTAAATGTTCCCACCGTTTGGTTGTTAAAGGGAACGTTTCTTTTTAAAGATGAAGACCCGTCTGTACCTTGGTGATGAAGACACTGGTGATGCTCTCAGGGTTGTCCCCTTCAGGGTTGGGGGGTCCCAGCAGCTGCTCGCCTTCGCCCTTCTCAAAGCTGTGGAGGAAGGCGGGATTCAGGATGTGCTGCAGCACCTGAAAGACAAGACAAACACAAAAACTTATTTCCTTCTTTCCCAGTTTCACAGCTTCACCTCAAACTAATGATGGTTTTACCTTTTTAGGACATTTATAAACAGAAAAACAAACGACTTTTGTTTATAGGATTAATACGGTAAATGTTAAAGGTGCAAACATAATATATCTTTTTAATTGATCTGTAAGCATTTGAAGGGAAAAACAGAAATCCATGCTATCTCCAAAGGCAGATAAACAAATTCAATTTACTAACATGCTGAAAGCTGCAGGGACGTGAAGGAAGGCTTGATTAGCTTTTAAAATGCAGAAAGACTCCACCACAATACTGCTAATGACTGCATTTATTAAAGGAGCTGCTATCTATTAATGAACCCCCCCTTCAATCTATCATTTTAAGGGGGGAGGGCGGGAGTAAGACGCTCGACTTCTTCATTAGAAGGACGTCCACGCGCTCCGCAGAGCGAGCAGACGAGGCTGACGGACGGAAATTCACAAAAGTGGCGAGCAGCACTTTGGGATCCCTCGTGCACACGTGCGTGCACATGCTCGGCTTCTCTGGCATCCATCACTGTAACAGCAAATCCTTTTAATGATGACTTTTAAGAGCCCATCATCACCGAGCATCCACTGTGAGTTTAAACAAGAGGGAGGAATGAGCGTTTTGTTTTCATACGGATCTGAAAAAAGGTAAAAGTGGAGCGGACGCCACGGGAGATGGCGGTAAATGGCGCTTTTCTACCTCTATCGAAGGCCCAAAGCGCTTCACGGTCACACACTGATGGCAGCTTGACTGCTGAACACGGCCGCCAACCCATAACCACCAGAGCTGGTGTGGGGTTCAGCGTCTTGCCTGGTGCAAGGCGGGAATCGAACCTGCAATCTTCCGATGAGAGGTCGACCGCTCTACCTCTGCACCAATAGTCATGCTGCATTCAATCAAGTGACTAAATCCGGGACTCTGTGATGTTTTCAATCAGCAGGTAGAAAACAAATCCAATATGTCTGATGGTCACGCCCCCAACGGGCCTCATGTCTACAGCATGAATACAGAACGAGACCACAACATAAAACTGGACACCAGTAGGAATAAAGAACACCGTTTTTAAATAAACTGACCTGAAACAAAAGGAAAAAAATAATAATTAGTGCAAAAACACAAAAAAGGAAACTGGAACTTTGGCAAAACAATAAAATAAGTCAGGGAGGCTGCAGACTCATCCATGTCGACCAGCAGCTACTGCTATTCAAAACAAACAAAGCCCAGAAATCAAGACTACCAAGGTCCAACCCCAAACTAAAATAACAAAACCCAGCAGTGTAAGACTGCTGAGGACAAAGAGGGAAAAAGAACAAAACAAACCAGAACTAAAACCTCAAACCCGGCTTCCTCCTGATGTGCTCTCTCTGCCCGACTTAAAGTCCCTCTACAACGAGTTTTTCTTTTATTTTGAAAAAATGTTCCCAGTCGTGTTTCAAATTGTGATCACGACATTTTCAACCAAAATCCCACAACCTAAATGTCTTCAAAAGACATTTTTCATGTTGATCTGAAGCCTCTGTTTCCAAAAGCTCCTCTGAGGGGGCGTGGCTTTTGGTGAGCTGAGTAGCCCCGCCCCTGATTCTCAGAATACTCGGAAATGCAAAAACAAAACGATTTCTTACTAAATGTGTTCTTTTTCATAAGAAAATGCCTCACATGCTTGTTAAAAACTCAAAATAAAAAGATTTTCATCGGAGGAGGACTTAAAAAATCTGACAGGTACCGATTAAGATTGTTGGCCAGGTGAGTGGAAAGGGTGTCCGCCATCCGGGGGCCCCCCCCTGGTGGCGGACATCGCTAACTGTGCAGATCTTGCTGTTTTTCTTTTTATGTTTCCCCTCTCTGGTTAATGCGGGAGAGAAATTCGTCAAACTGGGCCACATTTTAAAACGTCTGTCAGGAGTGAAGTATCCCGCACTAGGAGAGACTGAATGATCTGGTGAACCCAGACTCGGCGACACGCTTGCCGGCGCCTCAGTAGAGCTCTCCAGAACATTTAAACCCAAGCTACTCACTCAACATCATCCATGTTTTCCATGATGTGGCAACGAATGAAGTCCAGCAAATTCACGGTTCAGATCTTTTTTTTTTTAGATCAAAACAAATTTAAAGCCTAAAATGATTCAATGGATATATTTGATAAAACATACATAAAAGTATAAATATGCATTCACACACATCAAAACATTTCCTCATAGAGGCCCATGCATACAAACAAAACATCTTCCAAATCAATTCGAACTATTTGTACAGCACCTTTCCAGAAAAATACATTTTAATCAAAGTGATTTACGTAAAAACAATCAAATTTAATAAAAAGAGAGAACAAGGGACTACTCGGGGAACATTTTAGGACCCAATGTCCTCAACAATGTCCTCTGAACTTTGAACATAAATGCTAAAACATTTATTTCTGATTACATTTAAATGTCCTGAGACCAAATCTACAAAAACAAAGAATAAAATGTGTGAAAATATGCTTTTTTTATATATTTTCCAAGTACAAAAAAAACACTTCAAACTTTTACTTTGAAAATCAGAAGCTTCACTGACACTTTACTTTGAAGATTTACTGTGACAGTAGAGCAAACGTTTAGAATCCAACAGTATTCTGCAATTTTTGAGCACTAATTACTCTGCCTGAAGTGTATTTTTTACTTTACTATATCACAAATCAACAATCTCTACTAAATATTCCTAATTGATTTTTCTGGGAATATCAGATATTCACTACAGTCTTAGATTATACCAGAGTGAACAGCTAAAACTAGTTAATTAATCTGAATATTTCAGTTTAAAAAACAATAAATTGAATATTTGACAACAAACTGTAAATGCATTAGTATTGTTTACAGGAACCAGCAGATTTAAGTATACAAGTCAGCACGCTTCAACTTTCTAAAGTGAAAAAACACTTTGAAAGAAAACTCAGCAGCAGCTTAACGCAGATTCTTGCTGTTTCTTTCAAATATTTGTATAAAAACCTCATTTTCTACAGGTGGACGCCAAACAAAGAATGTGCAAACACACAGGCACTTCTGTGATATTCTCCCTGTGGGGAAAATGCTGAAGGCAATTATTTAAATGTCAATGGAGATGCCACCCACATATGTTCTCATGCTCGTGACTCATACACCAATCAACAAACTTATTGTCACAGAAATACATCTTTTCTCTGTAGGTCCAGTCACAGCGAGCATCTGCTGCACAACAATTAAGAGGAGAGGAAAACAGTGGAGCCACAATAGAGCTTTGCAGTGGGAGTGTTGGAGCTCTCAGTTTGGGTTTGAAAAAGAATCAATTTCAGCATTTCTGCCAAGAGAGAAGGGAGTTGAACTCTCTATTTCAGCTTTATGGTTGCAGTTCAGCAACAAACAGAAGTAAAGGACAAAAAAAGGGAAGAAAATGGTATTTAGTGGAGCTGAAGGGAAAAAAATATGGGAAATAATGCAATATTTTTGGGCAATACTGGTGTCAATTTGATTCTTGCTTAACTATTTATAAGCAAATATTTAGTTTATAGCTGTTAAACTCAATCGCACAGGAAACCCAAACACGCCTTAACCCAAACAAACCATAACTTTTTAACTAGTGCTAATAGCTGAAAATACTGAAATTGATAGCTGAAAACGCTAAAGTCGATAGCTGAAATCACTTAAGCTAATAGCTAAAAACACTGAGGCTGATAGCCGGCTAATATTAGCTAAATACCAAATTAGCCTAAAAAACTTTTTTTAAAAATTAGTCAAAACAGCTAGCATGTAGCTGTAAAGATATCCTAAAAAACGTAAAAAAGTCTAAATTAGCCAAAACTGCTAACGTGTTAATATTAACCAAACTTCAAAACAGCCTAAAAAAAACTTAAAAATAACCCTAAATTAGCCTAAACAGCTAGCATGTACCTGAAATACTAGGAAAACTCCAAAATAGCCTAATAAATCTTAGTAAATGTCAAAATAGTCCAAATAGTTTGCAGAATTCTATTTTAAAAACTTTAAAACTGTGACTTTTTAATATAATTATGAATAATAAGGCAGGAATTATTCCAGAATAAATCAACATAAACCCTCAAATCTTTCAATATTTTACCCTCATAAATGTTTAGTCAAAATTATACAAGTTACAAATAAAATCAAGATAACAACGATCAAATAAAATGATCTGGAGGGCCAGGTCGAATTACCCAGAGGGCCGGATCCGGCCCCCGGGCCTTGACTTTGACACGTGTATCGTTTTGTGTTCCACTTAAACCCCCAACCACTAGATGGCAGCACACCACATCGAGCCTCTGTCAACTGAGGAGATCGTTCCTCGTCTCATTGGTCGCTTGAGCCAGTAGATATTTTCATAAAGTTAAACCGCGTTGGAACAATACTTTCTTGAATTCTAGTATTTCATCTAGTTTTGTTAATGTAAAATGACATATTAGTTTCACTTTGAAGCTACGTTCACACTCTTCGGCAAGTGGCCACTTCCTAAGAAATGTCTATGTAAACTTATGTATATCTGTGTTCGAAAATGGGTAAGCAGGTTTTTCAAGGCTCTACATCCCAAATGTGTGTTTGAATTTGCGCTGAAAGTCAAACCAGTTGATCTTTGACCAATCAGGGAGTCGGATTTGGTAGTGACGTATGGACAACAATCCACTGAAGAGCCAACCGTAAAGAGAAATTAATCATTTCATCTCGTCTCCAGCCTCAAGTTTATGACCCCCAGAGTTTGGTTTACCGGAATAGAACTGTGAAAGAAAAAGGCTGGAGACAGGTTTGTGTTTTTTTGTGTATTTTTTGTGCTTCCTGCAGATGTGTGTTTTAACCACACAGCCATTTGGCAACAGCCAAGCGTTCCCCACTGATGTGTTCTGTATTTAACAGCGGCGCTGTTGCTCCTCGGAGTCCAGTTTCGTCTGGGTTCCAGCTGTGCAGAGCGTGTGTGCATGCACCCCTGCGAGGGCTGGAGGAGCTGCATATGTGTGTGTGTGTGTGGGGGGGGTGGGGTTAATTAAAGAGAAACCCCGATGACCGAAGTGCTTGCAGCAGCAGCAGGTTAGGTAGAGAGGACGGAGGCGTTCATCTGTGAGCCTCCGAGGGTCAAAGCAGACACGACGACCGGAGTAAAACACACCGACCGTAACAGTCACCTGAACGCAGCACGTTCCACACCGGGGAAGAAAAGTAAGCAAAGTGTGAATTCCTAATGACGTATCAGCTTCTATTCAGGACAGAATGTAACGATTCCCTGAGGTTTTGTGTTCACACATCACCTGAGTTCTAAACCGTACAAACCTTTGCCTTCAGCTCGTCGTTGAAGTGCGGGTCGTTGAATTCCACGAAGCGGAAGAACAGGGCGCGTTTCTGGGCGATGGAGTAATTCCGGGGTATTTCCTCCTCCATGTACTCCTTCAGGAAGGTCATGTTGCACAGGAAGCGACCCGTGAAGGCGCGCAGCAGCTGGAAGAGCAGCTCGATCTCAGAGTAGTTACGCCTGTTGACAAGAGGGTCAAAACATTTAACTCTGGGGGGGCTACAATCCAAAGATGACAGGAACAAAACATCTGAAGGAAGTTTTGGAATCGTTTAAGGAATAAAACTGATTAAATAGTTAGAAAGAAGCTATTTATGACCTTTTCTTGCTCTAAATCCCATTTTTCAATTTAAAGCTTTTATTTTGAAGGACTCCACATACTTGCAGTAGCTCAGCAAACAATAGGCCAGCAGTTTGGGCTCCTTCCAGTTGGTGGCAGACATGTTGTCCTTGCGGTGTCTCTCCTGGAAGGCCTCGCTGACCCACACTCGCCTGAGCTGGCTGACCAGCGAGTGCTGCCCCGCCAGCCAGCCCTCGTCGTTCTTCACGATGATGCTGATGATCTGAGAAAAGAAGGTTGGGTTGGGTCGGGTCGACTCGCCGCGCGTCAGCCGGGGTTTTCTCGTGCTCACCTTGATGGCTTGGAACTGCAGGTCCAGTCTGGCGGTGGTGGTGGAAGGAGATCCGGGCCGGACGGTTGCCGCGGTGCCGGCGGGGACGAGCAGCGGGACGAAGCGGTTGGGATTGGCAGCCAGCACGTCTCTGAGCGGCTTGGCGTCTTTGTGTTTCAGGAAACTCTGCAGGGAAAACCGAAAATTCAGATTTTACATTTACGGAATCAATAAACTGGACTTATAACCTGGAAAACCAACATAAGAGAAATCTACATTAGGGCTGCAATGATTGGTCGATTAGTCACAACAGTGTCGACTAATTTAATAGTCAATAAGTGTTTTTTTGTCAGGACTACGGTTGTAACTTTCTAGAGCTGCGTCTGCCGTCGTCTTTGACACACGTGCGCACTAAGTATGGAGTGTTATTTGTGATACCATATGGAAAGGAAAAGAGATCAAAATGCTTTTTATTGCAAACCAAATGTGAAATCCTAACAATAAAAATTCATCATTTGCAAAAGAAAATATTTAATATTTGATTTCAAAAACTATATTTTCCTTTCAAAAAATGCTTTTGTGATTTTTTTTGCATTTGCAAACTTTGTTTTTTGCTTTCAAAAAATATTTTTGCGTTTGCAAACTTTTTGTTGTACTTTCAAAAATATTAATGCATTTGCAAACTTTTTATGCCATCAATTTTGGCGCCGGCAATTTTTAATTTTTTTTCCTTTAAAAAATATTTTTGTGTTTGCAAATATTCTTTTGCTTAAATTTTTTTGCACTTGCAAACTTTTTTGCTTTCAAAAATGATTTTTTAATTTGCAAACTTTTCTCTTTGCTTTCCATTTTTTTTGCATTTCCAAACTTTTTGTTTTACTTAAAAAATAATGCATTTGCAACTTTTTTTTGCAATAAAAAAAAAAATGTTTTTTTTTTGGCTTTCAAAAATATTTTTGCATTTGCAAATATTTTTTGGCTTTCAATTTTTTTGCGTTTGCAAACTTTTTTGCTTTCAAAAAATATTTTTCTGTTTGCAGCACAAACTTTCTTCAGTGTGTCGTCTCGCTTTCGTCCCATTCTTGATTTTGAATTTGTACATTTCTGTTTCATGTAATGTTTTTGAAAACAAAAAAACGATTGTCAATCACAAAAATTAATAATTTACAAATAAATATTTTTATTTGCAAATTATTAATTTTTACTTTTAACAATTTACATTTTGTTTGCAGTTTAAAAAATTCTGATCTTAAAACTATGACTTTTGCTTACAATATGGTGGCACAAACATCACTCCGTACATAAGCTAATGATGGCTAAGATTTGTTTTACATCCAGTCTACACATGATCCAATTAGTCGACTAATCGCAAAAATAATCAGTCAACTATTGAAAGAATCATTTGTGGCAGCCCTATTCTAAATCAATCAAAAAGAGACAAACTTTGTAGTCATTGAACAGGCTGAGTATCAGTCGGAGGTGCAGTTTTCTGACCATGAACATGCGGCTCCACTGGGGATCGTTGAGCGTGGCCTCCATCATGAACAGCTCCACCGTCTGAGACGGGTGACGAGTCAGAAACTTGATCAGCGGCTCCCTGAAGGGACTGCCGGCCTGCGGACGACAAAAATAGAAGAAATAAAATCAAAATGTTCGCTTTTTTTATATTCCATGAAAAGTTTATATGATGTTGATATTTCTTTTAATATTATTTTTTTTCTTTTTGTGGTTAAAAGTCATAAATTGGACAAATTGCATACAAATATTTGATTATATTTCAATTTTTCCAACAGAATAAAAAAGTGCAGATAAAAATTCCCATTTGAACGGTAGACGAGTGGATCGGACTCTAATATTTTCGAGTCCTTAAAACTCTTCTAAGCATGAAGTCCATCCGCGCTGCCTCACCTCGATCAGCATAGCGCGCTCCGTCTTCATGACCACCTCCAGGAGAGGCTTGACTAGAGTCTGAGGAGCAGCTGGGATCAGGTGGAAGAGGTTGATGATGGCGGAGCAGATCTTCATCTCCTACGGGATCATTTGGATAGTTAGAACAGAGGAGGGATGGTTGAGGTTCTTAGGGAGACACATATTAATTCTGGAAAGGACAGCCACTGTAGAAAGACGACAACGAGTCAAACAAATGTAGAGAATACGCATGATTGTTGTTTAGAACTCCTGAAAACAGCAGAATTTCTACAAAATAAAGTCAGAATGTGAAGTTAGTTTAAACCTGGGATGACGGCAACATTCCTGAACAGGACTACAGACACATGGACACAGAAATACAGTCCACTTCTACCACCACACTGGTCCAAACCACTAACAACACCGGGTCTCATCTCACCTCGACACCCTCCATCGCAGGCTGCACCAGAACGGGAGACAGTGGTCAGAGTCAGCACAACAGCATGTGTGTGTTTGTGTGTGCGCTGTTTCACACAGAGGACACTCAGAGGAACCGGACTTCTCCCAGAATAAATCCAGGACCGGACTGACTAACCGGCGGCTCCAAGAAACCAAAATCGTCTATTTGTCAGTAAAACTGTTCTTGAAAATCCTCTTTTTTGTATATATTGGTTCTGTAGTTCGAGTTATAAACTAACCAATCCATAAAAGATTTAAAACGTTTGACAGATTTTGTGTAGGGGTGTGGCCTTTCCACAAGCTCGCTCCTGATTGGCAAGAGTGGTTGCCATAGAAATCAGGGGTGAGGTCGTTAAAAGGACACACCCCGACCACTTGAAGACAAGCTTTACAACATGTCTACTTTTCAAATGTTGGAAGTGGGGGCCGGTAGGCTCCACCTACTTTTATTAAGGCCTCTAACTGGTCAGTTTTTAACTTGAACTACATAAAAAAAAAAAGCGGGAACACGTAAAAAAAAACTTAGAGAGCAAATGGAGTGACAGAGTAATAGCTGTTTATTTCTTTAGAGGTTTATGGGATTTTGGCTTCTTAGAGCGAGCAGGTACTTCCTGTTTGGAACACGGACAGGGGGGGTCACTCAGTCCAGTTCTATTATACAGTCAACCGGTTGGAGTAAAAAAAAGTCACTTTCTATGAGTAATGTTATACCCGCTCAGTCCAGTTCTATTATACAGTCAATGGGTTAGAGCAAAAAAAAGTCACTTTCTATGAGTAATGCTATACCTGCTCAGTCCAGTTCTATTATACAGTCAATGGGTTGGAGCAAAAAAAAGTCACTTTCTATGAGTAATGCTATACCTGCTCAGTCCAGTTCTATTATACAGTCAATGGGTTAGAGAAAAATAAAGTCACTTTCTATGAGTAATGTTATACCCGCTCAGTCCAGTTCTATTATACAGTCAATGGGTTAGAGCCAAACATAAGTCACTTTTTATGTCTAATAATGTCATACCTGTTTGATCCAGTTTTATTATACAGTCAACAGGTTGGAGTCAAAAATAAGTTACTTTCTGTGGGTAATGTCATACCTGTTTGGTCTGGATCTATTATACAGTCAATAGGTTAGAGCCAAAAATAAGCTATTTATAAAAGTTTATATCACACCCGCTCTGTCCAATTCTCTTATACAGTCAGTGAGTTTGAGCCAGAAATAAGTCATTTCCTATGTGTGATGTCATACATGCTGTGTCCAGTTTTTTTTATACAGTCAGTAGGTTAGAGCCAAAAACTAGACAAAGTTGATATCACACTCGCTCTGTCCAGTACTATTATTCAGTCAATTGGTTTGAGCCAGAAATAAGTCATTTTCTATGGGTGATGTCAAACTCGCCCTTTCCAGTTCTCTTATACAGTCAATAGGTTGGAGCCAAAAATAAGCCATTTACATAAGTTGATATCACACCCACTCTGTCCATTTCTATCATATAGTCAATGGGTTGGAGCTGAAAATAAGTTATTTTCTCTGGGTGATGTCAAGCGTACTCGGTCCAGTTCTCATGTAAAGTCAAAAGATTAAATCTGATTTACAGAATGTGAGTCACTAAAATACAAAACAGGCTTAATAAAGTTTGTTCAAAGTCTCTATTATGGCTTAATTGCCGCCGTTTTGGCCCCTGGTTTTTATGGTCATCAAGCTAAGCTGACCCTGGCTCTGGTGTCACTGCCAGCCAGGCTGTCAACAGACACAAAGAACACAATTTGGAGGGCAGGAAAGACAATAGTCTAATTTGCATCTAATTAAACGGCCCCTCTTAAGATGAGTCAGGGCCAGCCCGCATGAAGAGACACGAGAAGCAGCAGAATTTCCGCCTCTGTCACCTTTTCTCTGCTGCTACAAGGTTATCTGTCGGGGAGATAATGAGGAGGCGCAGTGCTGGGCCCACCGCCGCCTGCCTGGCGCCTAATTAATCATTGATTGAAATATGGGCACTCACAACTCATCTGGGAGGAGGCCACACAGCATGGGCCTGGACTACAACTATGGCTCCTCGTGAGCATGAGGACAAATTCCTGTCACTGCAGCGACTGTAAATCAGTGTTTGAACAACAAATCGGCCGTAAAAACAATACTAAAAATAGATTTAGCTGGTTACAGTAACCTTTTGGACACGAGGAGATAAAACTGAAGATGGCAGATAGAGGCGAGCGATGAAAGTTTAAGATTTCCAATCATTTTTTTCCCACCGCAGTAAAAGGTTGCAATTGAATAAAATGGGTTTACTTACACTGCCATCGCTGCGCTGGCCTCCTTTATGCGTTATTACAACGACCTCCATCCATTTCCGCAGGTGTTGCTGTAGAACAAAAACACAGAGCAGCAACAATGAAAATGTCACAGCCAGTTGAGCTGGTTAGTGTGGAAATATTTCAACACAGAACAAAAAAAAAGAAATCTCACTGAGATGCTTTGTGCTCAATATAAACACATTCTAAAAAATGACGTGTATTATTGTTGAGTTAGTTTTGAAATGATAAAAAGGAATTGAAAATTAGTAAAAGATCTGTACAAAGAAAAGATAAGCAAACATTTTTTTTATAAAATGTATGAATAAATCAAGAAAAATCTTTAAATATAAATAAAAAAAGTTCATTTTTAAAGAAACTACGGATACTAAAATAAAAAAAAAAACTAGGAAATTGTTTAAAAAAAGCAAACTCACAGAAAAACAGACCCTAACATTTTAGGGCAGTTAACAAGCTGTAAATTTGATGTGTGAATCCCATCAGGTGTGAATGCAGCTTCAGAGATATTTCAAAGTTGTTTTGGATTAAAAAAAAAAATTCACATTTTCTCCTTATTTAATTTTTTTACTGAATATTTTGATTTTTCATTCATAAAAAACAAGGTTACTCATTAATATAAATGCTCAATTATGCGATAAAAACTTTAATTTCTGAGTAATATATTAGAGCAAAACACTCAACATTAAAATACAGGAGTTTACTAGAACAATGAACTCTGGCAGAATTATTAAAATGTTGTGACAGAAGCAGCAGGACTCCTCCATTAAACTGTTTCTAGTGAAATAAATAACTTGTAAATTATTCCTCCAATGAAAAAAGTATTTATAACATCTTCTTGTGGAGTTTTTCTGGTGATGGAGGAAAAATATTACAGAAATAAGCTAAATGGCTCCCTGCCTAAAGGTCTTGGCAAAGAAAAGCTTTCAGCAACAGAGGAGGAGATGAAAGCTTTCAGCAACGGAGGAGATAAAAGATTTCAGCAACGGAGGAGATAAAAGATTTCAGCAACGGAGGAGATAAAAGATTTCAGCA
>NC_050530.1:2282956-2283474 GCF_002922805.2 Oryzias melastigma
CGGGGGAGGAGAAGAAAGATTTCAGCAATGGGGGAGATAAAAGATTTAAGCAACGGAGGAGATAAAAGATTTCAGCAACGGAGGAGGAGATGAAAGCTTTCAGCAACAGAGGAAAAGAAGAAAGATTTCAGCAACTGAGGAGATAAAAGCTTTCAGCAACGGAAGAGGAGATAAAAGCTTTCAGCAACAGAGGAAAAGAAGAAAGATTTCAGCAACTGAGGAGATAAAAGCTTTCAGCAACGGGGGAGGAGATGAAAGCTTTCAGCAACAGAGGAGGAGATGAAAGCTTTCAGCAATTTGGTAGGGGAAGATGGGGCACTCTGAGGTGAATTTCTACAGAAATTCTGCCGCTCTGCAGAAACTATGTTCTACAAAATGATGAGCAAAACTGTAATCTAAGACCACTTTGAAAATAGATCGGTTGATGATCGCAGTGAGACTCCATCACGTTGAAGCCAAACATCTTAACAAATGGAAGCCTTAAAGCAACAAAAAACGAACAATGTAAGCGGCAGACG
>NC_050530.1:2283649-2301086 GCF_002922805.2 Oryzias melastigma
TGAAAGCTTTCAGCAATGGAGGAGGAGATAAAAGCTTTCAGCAACGGAGGAGGAGATAAAAGCTTTCAGCAATTTGGTAGGGGAAAATGGGGCACTCTGTGGTGAATTTCTACAGAAATTCTGCCGCTCTGCAGAAACTATGTTCTACAAAATAATGAGCAAAACTGTAATTAAGTTATTGAGACTCCATCACGTTGAAGCCAAACATCTTAACAAATGGAAGCCTTAAAGCAACAAAAAAAGAACCATGTAAGCGGCAGATGCAGAAGCTTCTTTCTCACCATCATCTGGTCGCAGAACTTGTCGTTGAAGGAGTTGGGGAAGAGGCGAGTGACGGAGGTCAGCCGGTTCACCACGTTGAGGGTCAGGCTCCGATAGTCTCCCAGCATCATCAGCAGAGGACGCATGTGAGTGTGGATCTGGTCCACCTCGATGGTGGCGCCCTCTAGGAACTAAACAGGAGAATGAGAGTATTAGTGTTTAGCACATCCTGATATGATAATCAGCCTATGAAGTCATAGGGTCTTTATTTAGGAGCTACGTCCACTCAAATGAGGACATGGCGAGCTGTAAACAAGCACACTGATGACGCACGCGCTCACACCGACGAAAGGAATGATGCATGGCAGCCACATTCATTTTCCTCTCAGCGCAGAGAACAAACACTCCATCCTGTATCGATCTAACCATGGCCACGCTCATTAGCGCTAGTAGGGCAGAGATGAAAGATTGGTGAGAGGAGAACGTATGAAGAAAAATAAGAAGGAAGGAAAAAATAACACCAGATATTGAAGATAGTGACAGGAAGAAAAAAAGCACAAAGAGCTCAGAGAAGGTGAATGGAGGCTAATATAGCGTGGATATTTTGATGAATAGAAGGAGAGCTGGTTTAGCAGAAGTGTGATAAAGCTGAGAGGCTCAGATTAGGAAAAGTGAGAGAAGAGATCAACAAAGAGAGCGAAGGACAGCAAAAGGTATGACCGGTTCAAATAAAAGTCAACAAAAACAAGAAAAGAACTAAAAAAGGGATGAGAGCATATCTTAAATTACTGTAATCCTTTAAAGATCCACCCGATCATCTTTTGATCTAGATCCAGAGTGTTCCCAGTGATCCTTTGCTTCTGATTATGCCATTTTTAGCCATAATCAAAAAAAGAGATCAAAGCTCCGAGCTGTGGGCGGGACCATTGGACCATAGCAACCCCAGCTCCTCTTATTGTTGCTAAGTGCTTTTTGTTTACACGCTCTCTTATCTTATACCCACAACCAGGGCCGAGCAGTTGACTTGGAACTACTGTGGACCAGAGGAATCTGCCTCAATGTGACGCGATGTGATTTCTGCCCAGTGCTGTGAATGTCAAAGTGAAGAAATTCAATGACGTGCGGCTTTACGTGTTCTATGGGTGGTTTATTCGTACTTCTAATGTGGTTCATTTGTGATACATCTGTCAAAAAATTCACGTAAAATTCCAAAATTATTCGCATTTCGTCCAAGTATCTTCATGTATGACCAATTTTCATCTGTGCACAGTGGTCATAGTAACGGGACACATAAAGGGTCAATCCAATTGATCAAATATATAATTTTCACTGGAGTGGTTCTTTAAGCAAAATAACAAAAAGTGACTGAGATTTAAACGGACCTTCCTCATGCACGCCTCGCCCGCTTCCTGCAGCTCATTGTTGGTGGAGTTGAGGGCTTTGAACAGGGCAGCAATGATCTTCTCCCTGGACTGGGGCAAATAGTTGCAGGCTGCCAGGGCATCTAATGAGGATTTTTAGCAGAACACTTTCACAAAAACAGAAACATTGCAGCATCTCTCTTTTTATTTACTCAAGCATATATTTAAAAAAATAAAACAAACTGCTGTTAATAACATAAGAGTACATACTAAGGGCGGCAATCCGGAGAGGAACCAAAGAGGGAAGACTCTTGTAGCACGGAAGCTTCATCAGAGCAGCATCCTCTGCCTCGCAAAGATTCAACAGCTAAACGGAGGAAGCACCAGACAAGTTGATCAAACAGACACAAGCAATCGATCAGTGAAGGACGAGTCGACGCCCCGCCCGGTCTGAACCCATGGCGTGCAAAGATGAAGAGCGATTAGCAGGACGTGGAAGTGGCGTACCTCTGTGTAAAAAACCTTATGCTCCATGACGTTCAGGTCCATGGTGAAGAGGCGGGGCTGCAGGGTGGTGCAGAAGGTGTTACCCTCCATTAGCCCGATCTGGGCATTAGCGGGCTGGTGGCGCAGCAGATGTTTCTTGGGAGGAACCATATCTTGCAAAACCTGGAGGGAATTTATCTCATTAATAGAGCGCCTTCCTTCAAGACCTTATTTGGTTGGAGTCATTGGCTCCACCTCTTTGTGCGGCTCCATAATGACGGTCACGCTCTTCCCGGTGACTTGGGCCAGCACCTGCAGCGAGTGCATGGCCTGCTTCCTGACAGTGGAGTTGGGGGAGGTGACTTCCCGCACCAGGTCGTGGGTTACCATGTGGAAGGACTTGTCCTGAGCAGCAAGCAGCTCGTCAGTCTTCTCCTCGTCCTTGAGCGGCGTGGCACAGCGCACCAGCAACTGCTCCAGGGTGGTTTTGGCCATGGCCACCGCCCCGTTTGATACCTGCGTAAAAAATCAATACAAAATTAAAGCTGCAAGCGGTGCTGAATGACCCGCTGTGTGAGAAGAATTGATGTTAAAAACATGTTGGTTTCTACAGTGATTTTTTTTTTTTTGTAACTTTTCTTGTTTACCACGCCCACAGTTTAATATTGTCATTTTGTTTGGTTAGGCCTGCACCAGAGAACCTGTGGATGCCCTTTTTACGACATTTCGGTAATTGCGGGCCATAATAATCATAAACACAAAGCCTGGAAAGTTAAGGAAAAAACAAAAATGAAAAAGCCCCACCTCTCCCGTGAGGTCCATCATGACGAAGAGCAAAGCTTTGAGGAACGTCAGCTGGTTCTGAAGAACCCAGATGAGAGGCAATCTCTCCATCAGGAACTTGATGGACACCACGCCGCCCAGCTTGGCGTACCAGGCCTGCTCGTAGCAGCAGGCGCACAGACGCTCAACGATGTAGGAGAACAAGGGCAGCTGGCAGGCCTGGAACCACAAAGATCAGTGTGACTACACATTATAGAAGGAAGGAAAACTACACAATAAATATGTATCTGCTTCTGTAAACTTCAGGGTTTAAAGAACAGAAGAGAGGGTAAATCTACCCTCTCTTTGGAGCCGAGGATGATGCTGGCCACATCGAAGATGACAGCCAGAGCCACTTCTCCGATCTTGCACAGCTCCTTCTCCTCGTAGGCCATGCAGATGGCGATGGCGTCGATGAGGACCAGCGGGTCCATGCCCTTGGAGCCGTTCTCCTCGCTGTGGAACATGGCGGTGCTGGGCTGGCTGCCGAGCTGGTAGCATGGAAGAAGGAACGGACCTGAAGGATAGAAAGGAAAACACGAGTTTAAGAAAGATGGTTAGCGTGTTTTTACCAGGGATGGCCTAATGTCATAGTTTGGATATCTATTTAATAGTTTTATATTTCAAGCACATCATGAACAAATCAGAATATTTTATTGCCGTTATTGCAGGAGAATTTGGCGCTAGTTCGAGCAGGAGGTCCACAAAAAGTTCGGAAAACACTCAAACATTTGGACTTCAATAACTTTTTATAAACGTTTGTCTTAACAAAACAACAAACTACAAAGGTATTTAAAAAGAAAACAATCATTTGAGAATTAAACAGAGACACAGCTCCTCAGGGACCGTCTACGGATTATTTGAAAAAAAAAAAAAAAATAAAAAAAAATGTTTTAAAAAAACAACCAAAACTACTTCATATTTTCACTCATATGAGCTAGTCATAAATACTTGTCAAACTCAAGATTCAACAACAATTTTGGAAGAAACTCATAATTTTTAAAGATCCACTCCAATAAAAAATGTGTTTTTAACACTTTCTTGCAGAATGTTTCTCATAATAGAGGACAAGTATAAAATATTTCAAGATAAAAATGGAGTTCTGAGTATTTCTTTATTCAAATCATGTTGATGAAAACCGGATGCTTGAAAAAGCTCGTCACCACTATGGGCGGGGCCAAAGACTCACTTATCCGTTTCAGTTCTGAATCTTCGACTCGCTGACAAAAAGATCCTTTACCGTCATTATTTAAGCTCCAAATTGTGGTTGGAGAGCTCTAATATTGTTCTTTGTTATGCTAATGTTAGCTTGAGCTTATGAGATGCTATAAACTAGAGGGAGAGAGTGTAAACAAAGGCATGCTGGGAAATTAGCACGGCTAACTTCCACGGAAACAGTCCCGCCCAGAACCCAAAAGTGAATTTCTAATGCTGCTCTGCAGAAAATATGTCTTACCAATTTTAAGGTAGAAAACAATAGAGTTTGAGAAGGACTTTAAAGGGTAACCAAACATCTATACATGGGCTTTAAATGTGCTTTATGTCATTGCCTAATTTTTTGATAAATTAAAATAAACTTATGTAATTCTAGAAAACAAAGTTTAAAAAAATTGTGTGTGTGCTGCCCCCTACAAGTTGAAATGATGTATTGCAGTTGACTTTTGTGATTGGTCAAACCATGTAAGTTTCAGAAGTCTGACGTCATGATCTGCAGCTCCAGTAATGGTAACAGTCCAGCCCCCAAGCCCCGCCCCTCTGACTGGATTTTCAAATTTCGGCTGTGGGAGGAGTCAGCCTTCAACTTCGCTGTTTGGTTACACAGCGAAGGAGTTTTTAATGGAGATTTGAACCACATCTGATCAAAAATATACAATATTTCTTGAGATTCTAAAGCTAAAGTCACCAAACTTTCTCACACGACAACTTATCACCTATATTTACTAGTAATATTATTTTTTTTAAGTTGATAGTTCACAGAAGTGCTCCGTTTAAATGATAAAAGAACTCTGGACCTCCTGCTGGTTTCCCAGAAATCATGCTGTTGATTACCTGGATCAGGTGTGCTTAACCAATAAGGAGCTTCAATGGTAGGTTGGTTAGAGAACATGTAGGACCGGCCCTCGAGGGCCAGATTTGGTCACCCCTGGTTTAACAAATAAAAACGTGGAAAAAAAACTGGATCTGTTTAATAAATTTGTTAATTTCTTGAATGTGTTACAAAAGTATCGTATCAGGAATCGGTATCAGCCGACTCGGAATCAAATCGAGCCCAGTAACATCACTAGTTTGTCCTCGTTTGAACCCGTCCAGACAGTTGGACCAGTTCCTCACCACACTGCTGCGCCACGGCCACCATGGTGTAGTGACGGATCAGGCTGGCGACGAAAGGCAGGGCGCTGGGCCTCAGGTCCTTGATCACGGCAGACATGAAGGCCCCAGTCAGAGCTTGCTCAAAGGTCCGGCGGGCCGGCGTGTCCTGAGCTTTGTAGCGGTGAGAAATGATGACGCTGGGAATCCACTTCTCTGTGAAGCTACAGAAAGCAGACGACAAGTGAGCTAAGATGCTACGTTAGCATGGACAGATTCTGACAACAGAGACAAATGACTTCTGATTCCATTTGCTCCAACATTTCCACTTAGCCTAACTATTCCTGCGCCCCTCCCCCGGTATATTTGTTATTTACAGCAGCTGAAGGCAACTGGGCCGTGCAGTGATTGAGCAGCTGTTTTCCCCATGCTTGAGCTTGTGTTTTATAACGCCACAGGCCACAGCCGGGCGTGATGGATCGCTTCATTTTATTAGTGCCGTTTTAAAAACGCTCCTCTGAAAGGGGGGTGGAGGTGGGCTGCCATGGGGGCGTGGCCGGCCGAGACAGCGGTGGGTGGCACAGTCGGCAGAATGTCGGATTGATTTTCATTCAGATTGATGCCTGCTGCTGCCATTTTGCAAATGAATTGGCCGTTTCTTTTATTTTATTGTATCTTTAGAGCCATTCAAAGAAAAAGAAAAAGACATTTTTCGAAAAACAAACTGGAGAATAAAGATGAGAAAAAATTTAAGCCGTAAGCAGAATGAGGCGCTAGCTGACCCCGCCCCCTGCTGCACATGTGAAATTCGTGAGTAAAACACATTTTTTGTTGGCTTTATCTCCATAACAGCCATTTTTATTTTGGGTCGTCTGAGGGTGACAAATGTGGAATTTTGGAACAATCGGCAAAAGTAAATGTGTGGGTTTCCTTGGTCGCACTACCCCTACGTTCATTTAGCTATATCTGTTACATTGCTACATTTTTATTAACCACGCCCACATTCTTAATATTTTCATATCGTTTGCTAAATTGCTTCGCTCAACCTGAGGCAGGGATTCATCTTTGGATTTCCTTAGTAAAGGTCAAGTTACACAGTTGCTACGTTCATTTTGCGACATTTGTTGCATTGCTACATTTTTGTTAACCACGCCCACTTTCTTAATATGTTTATATGGATTGCTACATTGTTTCGTTCAGCCTGAGCTAGGGATTCAATTTTTAAATTTCCTTGGTAAAGGCCTGTCACACTACCGTTACTTTCAATTTTTGCATTGTCCGGGTATGTAATTTCAGTTTTTCGTGATACAAGTAATATATAAGTGTTTCTTGCGTTAGTCAATCGTCGTCATTCACAGTTGTTCGTCAAAGGTTTCGGACGACAGGTATTTACCTGAATTCTAAGACTTTCTTTGACTTTCCCCGACACAATCAAAGCATTCATAGTGAGCTTGCTAGCTCTACTGGACCCTAGGCAGCAAAGCCTGCAAGCTCTGCCGGAACCTAGATGGCAAAGATTGCTAAATTTGCTGGACCCTAGGCAACAAAGCTTGCTAGCTCTCTACTCTGTCCCCTGGGAGGCTGGCTAGCATAGCGGGGCTCAATCGCTCCAGCTCCATGGACTCTGCAACAGACTGGTGACCGGTCTAGGGTGTATCCCGCCTTTGACCAACAGTAACGGGACAGTCTCTGGCAGCCCCAGCGGGTTAAGAAGAAAGATGCAAGTTCGTGACGAAGGTCGAGTCCCTGACTGATTGACACCCCGCACCAAACTTCAAATTTTTCAAGTCTTGACGCGCTGCGTCTGTCGCCCAAATTGTGATACTCAAATAGCGCTGCTGCTGGACTGAGGCACCGTACCCGACGCCCTCAGATCGTGACTGTACGTTGACTTAGCATTGACATTTGACGGTCCTGCCGCGCCAATCGTATCCAGCGTAAGTGCAGCATTGGAGATTTTAGTACCATTGCTGGAAGTTGCTAGAACAATGTAGTCCAGGACTGCTACGGGACAGAATAAGACCTCTGAAAGGCAGGAAGAGAGACACCCCCTGATTTTAACTGACACACCTCATTATTCCCGTGTGCACAAAGAGTCTCTTTTTGTGTGTTGAAATGTTTGTTGTTGCACACTGACATGAGAGCGTAAGGGGCACAGTGTAGCATCAACAGAGAGAAGAAAGTCAATTAGCCTCTGCCCGGAGATCAATGATGGTAATGCGACTAACCCCGCAGACAACCGCCCCCCAGTCCTGTTTGTCTGCTCCTGTACGCGTTGGAGCCTCGCAGCGAAGCCTGACAGAGGGTGGGTGGCCTCTGAATGCATAATTAGCGCCGCTCACTCTTGAGAGGGAATTTATTAAAGCGACGCGTGATAAAGACAAAACAAAGAGGGAGGAACAACACCGAAAAGACGCCGCAAACTGAAACAACAACCAGGAAACGTTCAAGCTTTGCTCACTTGGGATGAGACAGGAGCTGGTAGAGAGCGTGTTTGTTGTCATCCAGACTCGTCATGGCGACCAAGAAGCACTTAATGACCTCCCAGGCTTGTCGTCTGTAGTACGGCTCCGTGTTGGCGCTCTTCAAGCAGTCCAGCGCCGTCTCGATTGCCTTCGGGGGGGGGGACAACAAGCAAACAGTTTACTCCGTCTGAGTGACACAAAACGCTAAACCCCCATCAGAGCACGTCTCTTAAATACATATCGGGTTGGGGGTGCGATGCGGCGGCGTGCGACATCTGGCAGATCAAAGGTCATCATCATTTCTACATTATGGGCTGTCAAGCCACAGCGGCCGAGCACTTAAAAAGGGAGAAAATGAACTAATTAATGCCACTCAGAGGGGGAGGAAAAAAATCCTGCATTAAAGGCGAACGGGGGAGATGAAGACGCTGCATAATTAAATTGTGGACACTTCTGTGTGTCAGAACATTTGTGTCAGCACTTTAAAAAACACTTAAAAAAAAGGCAAAATATTTTTACTTTGCTGTGGCCATAACACGATTCACCAGACTTTTTAGTACGATTTTGCATCCAATTTTTAGTGTTCTGCTTCCTGATTGGCTGTTGATCATTGTCAATCAATCTCATCTGCACTGTTCTGAACAAAATGAGTTCAAGTTTCAAGAACTATTTTAGCTTTCATTATAGAACACTGAGAATGTTTAAAGATCCATTCCGATCTTCTTTTAATCAGTTGTAAAAATTATGAAAATATACGTTTTTCAGATAAAATCAAAAATCTGTGTCGTTTTCTGAGACATAGTGTCTGCAGAGCGGCAGGAGTTGATTAGAAATTCATCTCTCGAGTCCCCCGCCACCCCTCCCCCCTTTGATGAGAGCTTTCTGTTTACAAGCTTTCCCGCTAGCTTACAGTTCCGAAAGGTCGACTTGCCCTGGTCCGCCTGTGGTACGTCTCTGTTGCGTTGACACAATATATATATATATATATATATATATATATATATATATATATACACACACATATAATTTTTATTAATTATTCTGAATGTTTAAATTGTTTCTATAATGTCTCTGTTAAAACATTTCTCCCGTCTGACTTCAAAATAAAACATTCTGTTGTACTTTCAAAATAAAACTTTTCAAAATTTGATTTTATATTTAAGGGGATGTGAAGGATTACGCACGTTAACACCGCCGCCCATACTCGTCATGGACGCCAAAAATAGAATGTTGGACCTACAAAAACATCCGTTTTACCAGGATTCAGTGAGGAAGGAGAGGACACGGCGCCTGATTGCTTAAGTTTTAGATGAGCGAAGAGGGCGGGGCAAAGTACTCAGAACGGGGGTGGAAGGACAAACCACTCCAGGATGAAGTGGGGGAGGGGAACGGACAATATAAACTAAAGCCTCGTTTCCACGGAACAGTTCGGTATGGGAGGAGTAGTACGGTACGGTCCAGTTAATTCTGGCGAGCGTTTCTATTCGGTTACACCTCGCTCCCATGCGTGGTGTAGACCGTATGACAACTAGAAAAGCAACAACAGTGGAGGTCATCCAGCAGCTCATCTTTTCCTTGCTTTACTTTTTGTAAATCATGTATAACAGGAATTTAATGTTGTTTGAAAACAGATAAAAAGAATATCACGTAAAGAGAAAAACGGAGACGCTAGCTTAGCGCTATATTGCTATTCTCTAATGTCGTCATCACTTTCTGTCAATCAACGGGTGGGAAAAGCGGCTCCGCCCCCAACCGCCCATTTTTCTTTGGACCTACATCGGATGAAGGCCCTCAAGAGGTACGGGTCGGAACTGTTTAATGGGTTCGTTTATCAATGGAAACGCTCACAATACCGGATCGAACTGGACCGTACGGATCGCTCAGTGGAAACGAGGTTTTTCAGGCGGTCATGAGACGAATTCCACATGCGATAAAACGGAGATCCACTGTAGACGAACCAATGTAACTCCGGGGTTACACCCTCAACCTAACATTTAATAAATATAAAATAGATCTATTTGTATATGAATCAGAATGCAGCGTAGGATCTAGCTCAGAAAAACGATCTTTTTTAAACCGCCTTTTTTTTCCACTATTAATTCACAACAATTTGAAAAAAAAAATAAATAATGAGAAATTTAATTTAAGCTTAATTTGTATTCATACATGTTCTCTGTCATCAAAAAATGCCACAAAACACACAAAAAAACACAATTATCAATGGAGTGTATAAAAAGCAGGATGAGGCTAATTTTCTTTGTGATTTTGGGCTATACAAATAAAATTTAATTTAAAAAAATCATTTTTTTAATAAATGCAACCAGATAACAAAAAAAACATTCAAAAAAATGTTAAAAAGTTAATGTCTGTCAGAGTTTGAATAGTGCTGTGTGAGTTTTAAAGCTTTAATAATCGCAAAAGTTTACTACTTTACAAATTTCTTTTATTGTGGGTTAATTTTTTAACACAACTCCTGAAATAAACCCGTGGAGACCAGCTCAGCCGTTAGTCCTTCGTCATCTCTGCGTTTCTCTAAAGAGAAACCACTAAAACCAAATGAACTTTTATAATTCTTCGTATGAGAGCCACACATCTGAGTGAGTGAGGAGGTGCGTGTGCCCTTCAGGTAATTAAATGTATCTCTGGTTTCTGCTCCTCATCCTCAGTCAGTAATCATCAATCTAGTGTGGGCCACCATGACGGCATTATTTACTCTCACTAATGGCTGCTCCTTCTTCTTGGATAGCCTGTGTGTGTCATTGTGGGCATCGGCAACACACAGACTCACACAGACACACACAAGCTGACGGCTTGAATCTTTTTCAGAAAGCTGCTGAAATTATAGATAAAAGTTCGGCTTTTAATCTTCCTCGTTATTTCCTTTGATCTATTTTTATATTCTTCTGTCTGTTTGGTCACAAAAATAACAATAAATGAGTGAACTGAAATATTTTACTATAAATTGTCCTTTTTTTCAATTGGTTAGTTGGACATATTTTTAAAAATTAAGCTTTTTAAGAGCCTACTTTTATGATAAAGCTGTTTTTGATGTTTTGAACATGTTCTTGTGGCATTTTCTGAAGTCAGAGGACATTTATCTCCAAGTTAAAAATGTCATTAAAATATAAATCCAGCTTTATAGAACAAATATGTATCTAAATGTGGAAACCTGAATGGATTCTGTACACGAAACAGAGAAGAATGATCGACAAAGTAAACAGCCAATCAGGACGTAGAACACAGTGCACTGTAAAAACCAAAAAATAAAAAACACTGTACTCTCACTTCAGGTGATGTATTTAAAGCTCTAAAATCACAGAATATTGTTAGATTTTTTTTAGCATAAAGAAAAGGCGCTACTGTTACAGGAAGTAAATCAAATTTTCAAAGTAAAAGTGTCAACAAAAGTTCTCATTTTTAAAGTAAAACTGTTTTAATAGATAAAAAAGGGGACTTCAATTCAATTACTGAAATAAGTCGGTTGTTTTACATATAGTCAACAAACTTAATAAAGAAATATAATGAATATCTGGCGATCAATTATGGGATGTCATGCGACTTTACTACCAAACTGTCAAGTTTGGTAGTTTTTTATTGTTTTTTTTCACTAAAGATTGAAAAAAAGGAAATTTCTAAAACATGGAAACACTGCTGTTGATCGATTACAGGACTGAGTGTTTTCTAGCTGATCCATTAAACCGACGTGTTTCTGGGTCTTTATTTAAGAGTTACTGAAACTGCTGGTAGTAGAAGAACCGTTTCCGGATTTGTTGTTGAATAATCTAAAACAACAGTGATATTTATGTTTCGTTCACTGCAGGAAGTTGACATGAATACATTGATAATTTAATTGTTTAAAGTGATAAAAATGTTTCTTTTATTTCTAATTTTTTGTGTTTTTGTGTTTTGATTTTCTGTTCTTAATGAAGGAATAAATTATGGCTTTTAAATACATATAATTGTAATTTTACTATTTTTTTGTGAAAAATCATAAATATAGCAATGTTAAAACATATTACACAGTAAAAATCATAGTTTTATCTGTAAATTGTTGGTTTTATTTCATGAATGAGCTCTAGTTTGCGCCTCATCTTCTCACCTTCTCCATTGGCAGCTGGATGGACGCCTTGCAGTCCGTGAACTCGGCCTTGATGCTCGGGCCCTGGACCTCCGTCACCACGTAATGCAGCCTCTGGGATTCCTTCAGCATCTTCCTGTTGCTGCCTCCGAACTTCCCCAGCACCCGGTAAGCCACGTGGGAGATGCTTTCGGCGGGATTACGGAGCGTGCGCCACAAAGCCTGAAGAGGTGATTAGAACGCCATCAGCCGGAGGCCGCCATCAAGTAAATGTTAGTGAAACGATGGCAAACTCCACGAGATAAACAACTAAAATCTACAGATTTATTTAGTCAAATTCAATCATTTCTGAAGCACTTTCTGTATTCATCTAAAGTATTCTTTTGTTTAAACACATGAGGCTCTGAGCTTTCAATTCCCTCTTTTCTCCACTAGATGGCAGCCAAACTCCCTGTTGGATCTCACCACTAATCAGGTACATTCATGAGGGCTGAGGTAAAAAACAAAGTTCCCCCTGAGACTGAAGGATAATTCAAATCCCCTCACCTGCATCAGTTCCGCTCGGACCGGCTGGATGTGGTCGTAAAGGAAGTCGGGCTGCAGGTTGTCCACGCACAGCTCCAGCGTGCGGAGGCCCTGGCTGACCAGCGTCTGGGATCCGTTCAGGGCGGACACCAGCGGGTCCATCAGCATAGGAAGGTACGGCAGGAGCGAGCTCAGGCGCACCGGAACCGTCAGACACAGCTCCACGAACAGATCCTTCATGTGCTGCTTGTGCAGGCCGCTCTGCAGCATGTTCAGACCTGACAGGAGAACGGCAGCGTTGAGATTTCACCAAATCTGCAGCTCAAGCGGACAATAGAAGAATCTGGACCTTGCAAAAGGTTGGGAAGCAGCGGCAGGAACTCCTGGTAGAGAAGGTCGTGACTGCCTCCGCCGATGGAGCGGAAGAGCGCTCGGAGAAGCAGGAAGTAGTTGTAGGGCTCCTTGGCTGATTGGGCGAGCTCCATGGAGCTGTTCACGATCTTGTGGAGGTGAGGCTACGAAGGAGACACTCGTGTTAGTAAAGATTTTCAGAAACTGTTTTCATTTCTGCCTCTTGTAACTAAAGAGAAGTTGACGTCAAAGTCTTGTTAGACGGGATAAGACATGAACATCTGAGCAGGTTTAAAAACTACCTTCAGCATCTGCTCATTCTCAGCGGCGAACAGCGACACGGAGCCAAAGACCAGCTTGAAAAGCTTCAGGTAGAGGTTGGAGAGCTCCACGTTGGAGCCCATCTCCGGCAGCCTTTCCAGCAGATACTCCACCAGGATGGTGGCAAACAGAGCTGAGGTGGACAGATTGGCCAGGAAGGAGTTTGCCACGATCTACAACATATAAAGAAAAGATCAAAAATCCAAAAACCGGAAAAGGATAACAGCAAAATATTCTAGATTACCTGCAAAGCGTAGTTTTTAGAGATCCTCTCTACCATGTACGGCACGGTGGTCTGGAAGATTTCCTTAAAAGTGAGCGGGTTCATCATAGTGAAGACTCCAGCGAAGTGCTCCAGAACCTCCTTCTCCTCCTTCATGCGAACCGTCTGGCAGTTCGCCACCCGGATGTAGGTCTGCTGGTTGTTGGCAACCTGTACCTGTTCAGGACGGACGACACGGCAATCAGCCTGGATGTAAGACACTTCAGCCCAAGATGTAGATGATGACCTACCTGGTAGATGTCTAAGGCCTGCATGGCATATTTCACCAGTTTGATGTAGATCTGAGTCTCCTTTGGCTGAAGCTGCTTGTTAGGAATGAACTGAGCTTCTAAATAAAAACAAACAATAATCATTTTAAACATTTGTACATGTTTGATTCTTTTCTAGATCTGTTCTTTGGCTCTCACATAAACAATTATTTTAATAGTCGACCAATCAATTATTTTGTCTAATTAGTCGACTAATTGGGTCATGTGCAAAGAGGATATGAGATCACATCTTTAGCTTTCACCATCATTTAACTAGATATATGCCATTAGCTGTGATAACGCTGCTGTGAATGCTGAAAGCTGAATTTTTGGCAGTTGAAGATGCTGAAATTGATACCTGAAAACTGAAACAAATCCTAAATTAGCCAAATCAGCTAGCATGTAGTTGAAATGTTAGCTAAACTCTGAAAAAGCTTTAAAAAACAAACAAAAAAACCTAAATTAGCCAAAATAGCTAGAATGCAACTGAAATATTAGCTAAACTCCAAATTAGCCAAAAAAAATCCTAAATTAGCCAAAGTAGCTAGCATGTAGCTGAAATATTAACTTAACTCCAAATTAGCTAAAAAAAACTGGGAAAAAATCCCCAAATTTGCCAAAGCAGGTAGCATGTAGCTGAAATCATTCATTCGTTCATTCAAATATTAGATAAAGTCTGAAATAGCCTAAAACAACAAACAGAAAAAAGCTTAAATTAGCCAAAATAGCTAGCATCCAACTGAGATATTAACTAAACTCCAAATTATCCAAAAAAAATCCTAAATTAGCGAAAGCAGCTAGCATGTAGTTGAAATATTAGCTAAACTCTGAAAAAAACCTTAAAAAACAAACAAAAAAGCCTAAATTAGCCAAAATAGCTAGCATGCAACTGAAATATTAGCTAAACTCCAAATTAGCTAAAAAAACTTTTAAAAAAAATCCCAGAATTTGCCAAAACAGCTAGCATGTAGCTGAAATATTAGATAAAGTCCAAAATAGCCTAAAACAACAAACAGAAAAAAGCCTAAATTAGCCAAAATAGCTAGCATCCAACTGAGATATTAACTAAACTCCAAATTAGCCAAAGAAAATCCTAAATTAGCGAAAGCAGCTAGCATGTAGTTGAAATATTAGCTAAACTCCAAATTAGCTAAAAAAAAAAACTGAAAAAAAATCTCCAAATTTGCCAAAGCAGCTAGCATGTAGCTGAAATATTAGATAAAGTCCGAAATAGCCTAAAACAACAAACAAAAAAAAGCTTAAATTAGCAAAAATAGCTAGCATCCAACTGAGATATTAGCTAAACGCTGAAATAACCTAAAAAAAAACAAAAAAAGCCTAAATTAGCCAAAATAGCTAGCATGCAACTAAAATAGTAGCTAAACTCCAAATTATCAAAAAAATAAAACTGAAAAAGATCCTAAATTAACCAAAGCAGTTAGCATGTAGCTGAAATATTAGCTAACCTCCAAAGAAAACCTTAATAAATGCCAAAATAATCCTAAAAGCAAGCAGAATTCCATTATAACTTTACTACACTCTGACTCCATATAATATAAAGTGACGACTAATCGACTATTAAAATAGTCGTCGGCTGTTTTAATAGTCGATTAGTCGACCTACTCTTACCTCCAGGAGCTTTACAGGAAGTGATGCCCCAGGTGATCGTCTTCACTCCGCACACCAACGTCTTGACCAAACTGCGGCAGTCCGACACCTGGAACGTCTGCTTGTCCTCCTTCTCTCCGGGTCGGTCGAACGCCGCCGCCCCTGGTTGGGTGGGCGCGGCGGGGACAGGCGTGGGAGGGGCGGGCGGCGGTAAGGCGGGGTTGGCCGGTGGCGTGGGCGTGGCCGGCACCCCGGGCAAAGCCCCCGGGTCGACCACACCCATCTCCGACTGAGGTTTGCATTTCTTGAAGATGGAGACGAGCTGGTACCGCGCGATGGTGTGAAACTTCAACACAAACACCTGTTTTTAACAGAAAAGAATAAAGTTAAAGGGGAAAAACTGATGGTGTGAAAACGTTTCGGTTGAGCTGCTCGCCTCCAGCATCCTCATCAAAATGTCCCGCCCATTCCCGTTCTCCTGCTCCGACTTGGAGCGGATGCAGTCCACCAGGTTGAGAAGCAGCTTGCAGGACATGGTTTGGATGTTACTGGGAAGCGACTCGTCGTCTATGTTTTTGGCGAAGAGCTGCACGGCTAGAGACAAGTCCGTCAGGGGCAAGTTCTGACGGACGTGGTGCACCAGGTCTGCTAGTGTGCTGTAGGCCAGAGGTCTGATGGGAAAAAGGGAGGAGAAAAGTTAGACCAATTTAAAGCCAAAATGGTTAAAAAAAATTAAAAAATAAAAACGTTAAAGGCCAAAAAGACTTCATGGCCCCTCAAGCGCTAGCTGTCGAACACATTTAACCCAGGCAATTAGGGTAAAACACTTTTTTCAAAATGGCGGCTTTTCTGTTGCTTTTATCTCCATAGCAACCATTTTATTTTTTGGTCCCCTGGGGATACCGAACAGATCGACATGAGTTTCAGAAGAATTGGAAAAAGTAAACTTTTGAATTTCCTTAGCAACCGAGGTTTTTTTGCTAACCACGCCCACATTTCTTATACGTTTATATCCTATTTTATATAATTTTGTTCAGCTCTAGTCTGGAATCCATGGATTAAATTTTCACAAAATTCTGTCAAAAAATGTTCAAATAATAAGAAAACTCCACTTTTGCGAGCTGGCCACGTGCACGCCATTCAAAATGTACAACTTCAAATTCCAACATTTTTCTCCCGATTGCTTCCCAATGATGCCTGAGAAATTATGAGACGATCAATGAAAATCCCTAGGACCAGTTTCCTTTTGTGACTGGTCCAAAAGGTGTTTTTTGTATTTTTAATAATTCAAGATGGCGGACTCTCCGTGAGGTTAAAGGTCAACGAAACTTTAGGGGACTTTAGACTTAAAATGGCGGCATATGTATTAAACTTGGTGAAAATCGCTCGAACAAAAGTTGACTTTTCCCATATCGCGGGAAAACAATCGCCAAGTTTTTGTCACAAAATGGCCGCCAGCTACAAGATTTTACCGTTTTTGAGTCGTAAAGAGATCCAACCTTCAGTAAAGTCGAGGAGTTTCAGCTGTTCTGTTAGAGGACTCACCTGAGAGTTTCCCTGGCAGTGTAACCAGACCCAATGAGGATGGATTCATCGAAAAGTTTGTCCATACAGGGGATGAACTCTGAAACGCGGAAAATTTCAAAATAAAAGATCCAGAAAGAGGAACAGACTGATAGAAATATTCCTTCATGACTTCGTTTCAATAAATCTTAAGGTTTTTAACATACATATAAAAATTACGTTATTTGGCCCCGCTCATATTTCAAGTCATTTGATTTTCAAAATTTGCAGATAACAACATATTTTTTTTTAAAATAAACACAATTTAATAAACTGATCCAAGTTAGAAATTGATGCTTAAACAGCATTTAACGCTAAAAATGGAAATTTCAAAAACTTGACTTCACTTCTGCACAAAGACAGAAAGTCTTCTCTATTTGTTGAAGCAACTATAAAAATGTACAGACATCTGTGGAAATGTAGTCAAATTTGTGCATAAATTCCTGAAGCAAAGACACTTTGTTCGGATTTGAAATGAGACGTCTACGTACGGCTGCGCAGGTCAGTGGTCAGGATGTGCTTGGCTGCGATCAGCAGCTCCTTGCGCAGGTGAGCGGTCTCGGGGGGGCAGTTGGACAGCAGCTGCAGCATCCCCTTCACCATCTGCTGGGAGTATTTCGCCACAAGGTCCTGACGCGGGTCAGAAAATCAGGTTTCAGTCAACAAAGATGAAGATTTTTTTTTTTATTTGTGCCGGTGGCTGTGGAAGAGCAACATTAGTATGGGGTCAAATCAGCTTAAAGTGAATGAAAAAACTG
>NC_050530.1:2301306-2301622 GCF_002922805.2 Oryzias melastigma
CACCATCTGCTGAGAGTATTTCGCCACCAGGTCCTGACGGGGGTCAGAAAAGCAGGTTTCAGCCAACAAAGATGAAGACTTTTTTTTAATTTGTGCCTGTGGCTGTGGAAGAGCAACATTAGTATGGGGTCAAATCAGCTTAAAGTGAATGAAAAAACTGATTAAAAACCTGAAAAATAGACATGTAACTGAAAAAAGAAAACAAGACATTGGAAATTTGAAATAAAAGAGAAAAACATGTTTTAAAAATGTAAAAAGAAAAATTGAAAACGTTAAATAATTCTCGAAAATTTGAAAAAAAAAATGTTTCTTTAAT
>NC_050530.1:2301736-2344480 GCF_002922805.2 Oryzias melastigma
AACATTTGGAAAACATTTCCAACATAAAAAGACACCAGTACCTATTGGGGGATCATGGGATGCATTTTCAGTTAGCCAATGAGCTCAAAGCCCCGCCCCCATGTAAAATTTGGCTCAGCAGCAAAATCTCAAAAACTCTGAATTGAAGCTGTAAACTGAGGAATTAAAAGTTAAGATTCAGGAAAAAAAATGGACAGCTGAAAATTCAAAACAGCTGCTGTTACTAATTTATTTATACATTAGTTTTCAATTGGCAATTTTTACATTCAGAGTTTTTTTTATTCAAGTTTTACATATTTATTCTTCAAATTTTCAACATATATTTCAAGTTTTTTTTTTCTTCAAATTTTCAAAACATTTTTCATTCAAATTTTCTTTTTTTTTCAAATTTACAGTCTTTTTTCCCCTTTTTTAAGTTACAAAGTCTATTTTTTTACAGTATTTTTTTTTTCACATTTCCTTTTCTTTTTCAAATTTACAATGTCTTCTTTTCAAAAATATGTTTTTTAAAGTTACAAAGATTTTTTCTAAGTTTTCAATCTGTTTTTTCATTCACTCCAAGCTGATCCTGATTAGAGTCATGGAGAAAGAGGGAAATAAAAGCCGATGTTTCCACCCTACGACTTTGCCTCATAAACAAATCAAAAAATAAGAATTTACGCATCAAAATCAAATAAAAAATGTACCTGATAGATCCGGATGATGTAAGCCAGGAAGGACAGAGTCTTGATTTGTGCGGCGATGAAATCTGCGTACAGCTCTTTGTTATAAAGTTTGTGTTGCCTACAAAGAAAAATGTTTAAATTAATTATTTTGCGGACAGCAAACCATCGGTGGTCTCAAATGTTTTTCAGGAAACGGTTCAGTTTAAATTACACACGTTTTTTATGGTCCAAACGAGGACAAAGTTAGCACTTCCAGTTTCTAATCTGTTTTCAAAATAAAATGCTACTACAAGAAACTTTTTTTTCTTAAGTCTAAAAATATCTGATTTTTTCTACAGATGATGAAGATTCATTGAATCAAAGTTGTTGATTTGTAGATTCCATAAATAAGGAAACATTACAGGATTTCCCCATAGAATTCAGCCTCCAATCACCTTTCAGGGCGTAAAGATTGACCCTAAATCCTCATTTAGTTCAACACAAAGGAACATTTTCTGTTTCTGAAATAATTCAGAAAAATTCTCAAATGTCCCTTTTAAAAGTTTCCACACTTTATTTGATTGAATCTTATTTTTCTGTAAAATGTTTGATCTTTATGATAAAGATTTGGAGGCTAACAACAAACGCTAGCTTTAGCTACGTCTGACATTTAAGGTGGTATGGATAAATATAGCAAAATAAAACGACAACCGTCATAAAACTGGTCTTTTCAAGAATATAAATCCACCGTGTTTCCAACTTTATTTTCTACGTCCGTTGAAGAGTCGAGAGTCTGTTGCTGCGTGTTAGCCATAGCGGCTAATGCTACATGAGAACAACCGTCTCAATAACGCCGTCTGTGGAGGAAAACTCCTGGATTTGTCCTTAAACAGCATCTTTATCTTTATTTGTTTTCCTTTTTGGATCTTTTCTCCCTAAAGAAACTTTCCAAATACGTTTTGTTTTTGCTACTAGCTTAGCAATCCAGGTAGCCGCTTTAAGTCACATGACCAAGACGGATGTTGGGAACAAAATCTGGCAGTTTTTCAAAATAAAACTTCCTTCAGGTTTACAAAATAAACAAAATAGAGATAAGCTAAGTTATTTTTTTGGTCTGACCCGGAAATTGGAAATTAAAATACTAGAAAGAGCCGTAGAAGAAGAAATAAGGATCTTTATTGTAAAAACGCAAAGCTGCAGCATAGAGCGAGACGATCTTTTGTTTATCATTATTTTCTAGCGACTGTACATCATTTTCTAAATATGTGCGGTCTGTGCTTCATTCTTTGACTTTAGATTCCTGTTTGGGAAAACCTTCAAGCAGATGTTTCAGTAGAAGGGAGGCTCATTTATTCCGGAACGATCCGAACAAATCAAAGCGAGCGGCGTCACAGCTGGATCTCACCTGGCTTGAGGAGACACCTGCAGCATGATGGTGTTCATGATCAGCGGCACGAACTCTGACACCACGTTATGGATGCTCAGCTTGTAGAGCTGGAAAAACAACAAACACCCTTAGTTCATCCAACGGCGCTCAATCTGAAGGATTAGATCTAAAATAACTTAATCTGCTGATCACTTTTAAAGGTTAATTTGAGCGTAAAAGACTCAAAAAACAACAGATAAACAAAAAAATGGTTCATTGTTTGATTAGTTTGTGGTTTCTTGCACACGTGACTCAATCCCAGCTGGGAATTTCTGCTTTTTCAACCATTCAAACTCAAACAGTGAAGCACAAAAATAAGTTTCATATTTTCAAATCCAAAGATAAAAACATTCCATGTAATCCAGCAAAACCAAACGTCGTTTAATTGCATTTTTAAAGCAAAGTTAAACATTTGAATCTGATTTTGGAGCTCAAAGAGGAATTTATTAGGAAAACTGGACTCACTTGATACATCAGAACCACAATAATGGGGAGTTCTGCCAAAACCTTCAGGGACAACGACCCTCGAGGGATGATGGTGTGCTAAAGGAGAAAAATCAAAGAACTTAAATGATTCTAATAAACATAAACCAACATGAAAAGTTCTTTCAGAGTTACAATAAATCTTCTTTAACAGCCATTTGTAGATTATGTTACTTTATGATATATTTGAACACAAAGACATTTATAAAGTTAAAAGATGAGTCAAAGAGAAAGAGATTCTTGAACAGTCCTGATCTTGAAGCAGACCCACACTGCCCCCCAGTGGTGACAGATGGTATTGTCTTAAAATGAGTGAAATGACACCAGCTTACCGTCCGTGTTTCACTGTCCTCCCTCTCAGGAGCGGTCTTCACCAACACCGACGTGATCATCCCCACCATCTCTGGAGAAGGGACGGTGTTTTCTGCGATCACCTGGGGGTTCTCGAAGTACCTGGCCTGAACAGAAATAAACAAAAATTGAATCGCGTCGATAGATGAAATGAGGAGATGCGATTCAGTGGAAATGACTGTAATCACACTCACAACAACTTTAGGAAGGTCTTTGTAGATCTGCTTCACAAAGTCCAAAAAGTGATGAATCTGAGGTAGAAAATATCAGAATCAGCTTTATTGTCATTGTGAAATGTTTACATGCACAAATGAAATTCCAGAGTTTCAGAAAAACAATCAAAATTGGACATAAAAGTTAACATAACATAGAAGTTAATGGCACGAAACACTGAAATTAATAACAGAGTACCATTAAAAGTCCACTTATAGCACATTATATTTCATTTATTGCACAAAAACAAAATCGGATCAAAGATCCTAATTATACATATATATATAGTATATAAATGTGTGCTTATATTCAAGTGTTACAGGAGAACTGGGTAAAACCACCAAACTCGTGAGGTTGTAATTTGATTCCATTCAAAAGTAAATTTTGTTTTGAACATTTCTGAAGAAAAACAATTTTTACACAACAGATGATAAACAATAAATAAAAGTAACATATTAATGGTTACAATTTACTTTTTTTGTTTTACATCTAACCACCAAAAAGAAGCTTTTTGACCCCAAAAAATAATAAATTGCTTTAAAATGTTGAATTTCCCATAAATTTAATTCTTTACCTTTTTAAAATCAAGCCCCAATGACAGCTACTTAAGCTAATATTTACCAATTTTATTATTTTTATTATGACCATTATTGATAACTTGCTACTGTGAAATGAAAAACACAAGAAAGTGATGTTTAGTATCACGATTTATGATGAAAATTGTGTTATTTGGTGCTTTTAACATCTTTTTGTGGCATTTTTCTGATGATAAATGATTATATTATATTTAATAGTATTTATTTATTCAAATTATGAATCAGGAGCAGATGAAAAACTGCAGTTTAAAAAAGACCGTATTAGTTACAGTCCTGCACACAACTCAGAGGGGAATTTCTGATGAAGAACTGATGCTCTGCAGAAACTATGTCTTAGAAAACGACACGTTTTGATATTTTGGCTAAAAACTCCATCATTATTATTAAAAGACCATCAAGAATGATTAGAAAATAGATCAAAAAATGATCAGATTGGGATTTTAAAGATAAAAACAAACAAAAAAAGTCAGGAGAACAGAGATACTCGCCTCTTGAGAGATGGGAGGACGGAACTGTTTGTGCAGTTCAATGATGATGCGGAGGCAGATTAACACGTTTTCTTCATTCTCAATCTATAAAAACACAAAATAAGAAGAATTAAACTAAAGCTCTCAATAATAATTATAAAGAAAAAAACCAATATGGATACCTCCAGGAAGCGAAACATCACAGATAAGATGTTTTTGGCGTGCGGACGAAGGTGTTCGTTTGTCGGAATGCGATGAATGATTTCCAGGACCAACTTTCTCAGTTGCTAAAGATAAAAAAAAATAAAAATTCTGGTCAATTCTTGCTTTTTGAGGCACTTTAGTGGACTATTTCTGAGAAACGGTCTGATGAAATATTTTTTATTTGGATTTGTTCATACTTGTGTGGGTTTCTCTTGAAGAAACTGCACCTCCCCGTCCTGGAGGAAGGTTAGAAAGCGAGGGATGATGTGCTCCAGGAAGGTGGAATACTGAGGTGAAGACGTCACGTTCTGAAACACACAGATCCAAGTTATCATCACGTTGTTACTCCATGTTGCATGAGAAATGGATCTAGAAAATAAATCTCCACACCTCAAAGTTCTCGCTGACCTCCTGCATCATCTTCAGCTTGGTCTCATCGGCTGCGGGTTAAAGGACACGGAGCGGCCATTAATCAAACGGGACGAGGACACTGGTGTTCTTTGCACTGAACTCGTAAATGTGCTTAACTGGGGCTCTCAGATCTTATCAGTTTTACTTTCAACGTCCAGAATGAACAAAAGGTACATCAAGGAACACACAAACACACACCAGCAGACACTCACACACGCACCTGTACCTTTATCTGGACTAAAGCGTATCGCTCTCATCACATCACCCCATACTAAGCACACAAATGTCACTTTTATGCCACATATATTAACAAATATAGTGCTTTATTCATCTATAAAAGTTCAAATCAGAAGGTATTGATGTTATTGTTAACAAACCTTACACAATTTTTGGTAAAAATTACCAAATTGTTCAAAAACTGTCATTAAAATCTTACTTTTTGTCTATTTTTATAGTAGATTAAATTTAAAATGAACCAAACTTTCACTTTTTCCCATGTATTTACTAAAATAAACCGCTTTCTGCCACTTTTGGACATCTCTAAATGAAAGACAGTTTGATCTTGTTTAGTTAGACTCACGTGTGTTGGTGTCCGTGAGTGCTGCCACAAACTGCAGGTACTTCTTCATGAGTGTGGTCTGGTCGACCACCGTGGGGCTGGGCGCGGGTACGAAGGCCATGCTGGCTGGCTGCTGGTGCAGACCGGGCGGCGGTCTGCGCAGGTCCGTGCGGTTCAGTCAAAACTCATCAGCTGCCGATCTAATAAAAAAACAACGAATAAACTCGTTAAAAATAAGATTCACGTCATTTATTTTTATCTAAGCCCATACGCGTCGATTAAAGTAGCTTTTTCACATGCTTTTAAACAACAAATAACATGGCAAGTGCTGGGCGCATGTTGATGACGTCACGTTACGCGTCGGGTAGCAGCAAATTTCAAATTCACGCTATTTAAGCATTAAAAATGTGTTTTTCAAACCTGTGTTTTCGCCCATTAACTAATAATAATTAAACACTTGCTTTGTGTTAAATAAATCAAAAACATAGTCTTTAATTTTTGCAGGAGAGACTCGCCGACTAGCAAACGGTTTAGCCTTAAGAAAGAAATCCACCCGCGCATCCACAAGCTAGTACTGAAGGAGGTAGAAGCCAACGGGAGTCCGAAAATAAAAACGGACGCGGTCCTTACTTGTTGACGAGTCACGCCTGTTCGTAAAAGCGTCCAGAAAGTGTCTTAAAGTTTGAAAGAAATCCCTGGTACTCACTCCGCGCCGCCGACAGGAAGCGGACGGAACTCCGTGTTCACCGCGCTCGCTCCGGCGGTCTGAGTGCAAACTGGCGTTTGTCTATATCACTCCGCCTTTTTCTATTTTTTAAATGCGGCTCATTGCAAGATAAAATATGTCAAATATTGTTGTTTTAGCTCATATCAAACATTAAAATAATAAAATTCCATCAAGCATTGTTTAATGTGGAGTAGATGTACCCATTGATGTGAAATAGTACCATCGGAGGGATCCATACGAGAAACTAGTGGTGTTTAGACCATCGCTCTCGATGGTCTTTTGCTTTCTTTGACGGTTCTACTTTCGGAGGGATGCTGTGCATCACAGATTTAAAGAAGAATGCATCTCATATAAATTTACATAAATACATTTTTATTTTTTTATTTTCAAACACTAAAAAAAATGTTTATTTTTTTCTAATAGGTCTAAAGTAATTAGATATGACATATTAGGAAATTAATTAATAGAAGCTTCCTCCTGGTGGGACATCTTGGAACACCTCCCCAAGGATGCAGCTTTGGATGAGGAGGAGCACCAGCTCCACTCCAACCTTCATCAAAATCAACAAGCCCCTCACCTTTTTTTGAGCAAATCTCATTTTAGATGAATAATCCAGTTCTGACCATTGATGAGCGTAAATCAAAAGATTCTTCCTTTCAGCTCAGATCTTTCTTCAACAGATCTGTACGACGGCCACATTTTTGCAGCTCCAACTTTTCTCCGATTGAGAACAATGCACAAAAAAAGTCATGGAGAAGCCTACAGAACAAAACCGTATACCAAAAACCAGAGATGCAATTCTGCAGTATCTAAACTACGGAGCCCCAAAAGGGACATTGAGGAAGTACAAAAACAAACAAAAAAAATTTATTTTCTCAAAATTGAAGTTAAAAATTTTTCTTTAACTTACATTTTTGGACAATTTTTTTTCATCCATACAAAACCGCTCTTTCCATGAAAATTATAATCAGAACCACAATACTTTATAGCGTCTTCTTGAGGGTTTCAGAGCCCAAACAGTACGTGAAAGCAAACATTTTAAGGTGGTACTGCACACACTGAGTTTTTTTCCCACTTAAATGACATCCCATGTCCCAGAAGTAAGAGTTAATTTCTGTGGATTGAACCATTAACAGGGAAAAGTGTCACAGACATCAACTAAAAGTCCTACTCAGATCATTTTTGTAGTTATTTTCAAAACATTCACGGTGGTCTTTAAATTATCATTATGCCATTTTTACTCCAAAATAATCACATTTTAAATTAGGTGTGGTTTTAGTTTCTGCAAAGCATCAGTTAGAAATTCAACTATTCTGCTCCTGATTCACAATGTTATGAATAAAAAAGAACCCAGAAATGCAATTGTAAGCTTAATTTTCCTTTTATAAGTCCTCCAGTATAAGAAAAAATGCATCAAAAATGTGATAAAATCACGAAATATTGTATTGGGTTCTAAATTGGTCTAGCTTTTAACATTTTTTTTAATAAGGGGTGTCTGAACTGCTCTTAGTTTGGCTCATAACCTATCTGACCCAACTGGACCTTTTGTTCCTGACAGCAGGGCCCCCATGAAAAGGTGGTGGCTCACGGAGGGTTTAATAGATATATTCTACACCAAAAAAATAAAAGAAAAATCTAAATTAAATTTTTTTGTGTGACTTTTTGTAAATAAACAAAAAGGTTTTTTAGTTTTGCTTTTGGAATCAAACACAAGCTAACACCGAGGCTTAATTCAATTAATTTAAATTATTTATTTAACTGTCTAACATTTCAGGATATAATCAGTATTAACCATTTGTTTTAGTAGAACAAACTCCCTGCCATAGTGAGTAAAAGTTACATTTGAAGAATCCAAATGACAATTTGTGTTTGTTGTGTTTTTAACATGTTCTTGAACCTATTTCTGAAGATGGAGGACATGAATAAATAGATAAGCTTAACTCAGTAAATCCCATTACAACAAATAATTGACAGAAAATTCAGTTTTTTTCATAATATTTAAATATCAGTCAAGATACAATGTGTGACTCAGCAAAAAAGCACTTTATTAAGCCACTGTCTCAAATTTGATCCACACATTTTTAACATGGCAAAACTGTATTTTAAATAATTAATTATCAACAAATTTTGCATTTTTCAATACAGCAAGTAGTCATTTATGAAAAGGAAATAACAATAGATGAGCTAATCTCAACCTAACGTGTTGAAAATTAGCAAAACATTTTCCCGCCAAAACCGTTTTTTAGATCTCATGGGGGCAGCCATTTTGAAATGAGCCAGAAAAGCCCTTCTACTGCCTCTAGTGCACAAATCAAAGTCAAGGCCGGATCATTTGATTTTATTGTTATTAATGGCCTAACTTTATCTTGCGCTTATTTCTGACTTGTATAATTTTAAAAAATATATTTTTTTCTGGAGAGTAAAATATTGAAAGTTATTTAAGGTTAAACTTGATTTATTCTGGAATAATATTCCTGTCTGTTTTGTTCATAGCCATATTAAAAAGTTACGTTTTTAAATATTTAGAATATTTGTTTTAGTGTTCAATACATTTTTTAATACATTTCTATCTTGTTCGGCCCGCGACCGTCTTCTAACTTCTCGAGGATCATTGGGAAGAAATTGGGGAAAAAAAATTTTTTGTTTGAATGGCGTGACAAGCTAGCAAAAGTGATGATCTCCTATTACTCGCACATTATTTACCGGAAAATTGTGAAAATTGAATGCATGGATCCCTGGCTAAAGCTGAACAAAATGATATAACACAGAACAGGAACATATTAGGTGTATGGGCGTGGTTTGCAAAAAACATCCGTTGCTAAGGAAATCAAAAAATGTACTTCTGCGGATTCTTCTGAAACTTATGTCAATCTGTTTGGTATCCCCAGACGACCGAAACATAAAATAGTTGCTATGGAGTTAAAACCAACAGAAAAGCCGCCATTTTCAAAAAAAGGTTGATTTTACATTAATTTGTCACATTTAGCTCTGACTAGTCTGGGTCAAATGTAGGCAGCGAGTAGAGAGGTGTGGCTAAGGCAGGAGTGGGCGGTGAGTTGGCGGTGGGTGGCACTTACAATGTCGCTTACGGCTTTAATTTCAAGTGTTTTTGCTTCAAAACATTTGAAAATTATTGAATTAGAATATTTTTAGACACACTTTGAGCTATTTTCCTACTCAAAGGCTGTGTTGATGGGCTCCACTCTGTGTTTTCTCCCTTACATCCCTCTGTAGTCGGATCTCAGGGGGTAACAGGTATGTGAACGTATGACGTAGGTGATAAATGTGACTCGTCTTTTCCTTTTGAACAAGTGGCTCCACAAGTAATTTTGAAGATGTTTGTCTTTTGCTTTTCAAGCCGTCCTTTTTTTTCTTACATCATCCTTTCCTCCCATCAGCTAATGAAGGCTTTGTCCTGAAAAAAAGAGTGGATGACACATTGCAGCTTTCAAAAACCTCTCATCCGTCCATTAGGTTTGTGTTTTTTAAGGTACTCCTGCGTTTGCTGATGTCTGTGTGAAGCTGGATCACATTATTTCTTCCATAGAGAACCTGTGCTTTCCTTGAGACAGAGACTGAATCATAAAAAAATACTTTTATAATCTATTCATGCATCTAAAAGCACCATCTGCATTCAGGCTGACCTTATTTGCTGAAAAAGGCTTTGACCGACGCTCCCGCGTCTCTGTGAATGCGGCGGATACAGAGAATCCTAATTGTATGAGGGGCAGCGTTCCTCTTCATGTAATCAGTTTCTCGTTTTCCCGTTTCCATGAGCTGTTGCCAGCAGGTTACTTTGCTCTGTGTTATACGGTGACCTGAAAATAGGTGTGATGTCAGCGTGAGAATAGCATGGAAGGAGGCAGAGACTATCACAGGCATCTGTGAAGTAACCAAACACCTAAGTTCAGCCACCTGAAGGTGTTGATGGGACATTACTGCTGCCAGAAGATCTGCTGCATTCTTTTCATTGTTTAGGTCTCAAATCCACCGAAAAAAACTCCAAATTCCAGTGAGAAGGGAGAATTTAGGATCATTTTTAAGACGTGTGGAAAAATGCAAACAAAAGAAAAAAATGACGATTTATTTTAATTTTTAATATAAAACATTTTATAATTTTTTACTTCTACCTAATATTTGAGGGAAAATTCATAAATTTGCCAATTATGTATTCTGAATGAAACTTTATTGATGTAGATTTACAACTCCTTTAGGTGTACAAAAGTGCTTTACAATAAAAGAAAAACAGAGAAAAGCTTAAAAAAAAAATTAAAAATTAAAAACAGCATCAAATTACAAAAGCCAGTAAGCAATAAGATACATAAAAAATAATAAAAATGCAACAAAACAACTAAAAGATAATAAAATACTACTAATTCACTGACAAAGCGAAAATAGTTTTTGCTTTATAATTTAGTTAGGAGAACATCTACATTTTAATCAATAAATGACGCAGAACTAAATAGTATTTTATTTATGCTGCTATCAATCACTTCTCAATTTTAACAACCTTGACTGAACAAAAATCATCTAAAAATGGCCTAAAAACAGCAACAATTTTGAATTTAGGTCTGGCTGATACCGACCATTCGAGTATCGATCCAATACTGGTCAATATATCGATACCAATATCAATATTTTTCGTATCGGTGGTGGATCTGACATGAACCTGAAAATCTCAATGGGCTTTAATCCCACCACTTTTTTTGTACAATTCCCTTTTTTAATTAATTGACAAACATGAAAACAGAATTAGGACAATATTTTAAATTAAAGGGAAAATTGTTTATTAATATAAAAACTTATTGTAATTAAATTAAAAGTGAAGAAGTGAATGTAAGACAGTCTAGAAACCAAAGAAACAAGTTAACTAAGATAGAAAAAAAACAACAGAAGACATATAAATAATTTGTAATTTCTTAGCCTTTAATAGAACAATAAAAACAGATCCTTTTTGCAGATACAGAAAAGTTTCAAACAAGAGTGGAAATATCGATATCTGCAGGTCGATTTCGATACGATACCAACTTGAGATCGATATTTTGGATCGATACGCCCAGCACTGTTTGAATCACGCCGCCTGTTTCTGCTGTTATTTCAGCAGCTCCAGAATGATGAACACGTTTTCCTGAAAACGTTTGTTTGTTTCTGCCACATAAGAGAACATCATTTATTATTTTACTTTTCTTTTCTTTTCCAATTTAATGTATAGTATAATATGACTTATTTTGTGGCTTAAATTTTTGAAATCATTCCAGAGCGGTTGGAGTTGCAGGACGTTTTTCTTTGGACGCTTTGTTACAAAAAAAATCACAGATTTACCTGGAAAATATTTGGATTTTGTGTGGTTTTAAGAACACGATCCTTTACTATCACATTTTTTATGTCATCATACAGTCCGGATTGTCTAATAAACAAATTAGGATGAGGTTATTTCATACAGAAACATTTAAAACGAACCGAGTAATCAGCCCTCCCTCTTTGTCTAAACTAGCCATTTTTCCAGTTTTTTAGGTCAATTTGGTTTTTAGCTAATATTTCAGCTACATGCTAGCTGTTAAGGCTAATATAGTTTTTTAGGCTAATTTGGAGTTTTTAATATTTTAGCTTTATGCTAGCTGTTTTTGCTAAATTAGACAGTTTTCCAGTTTATTAGGCTAATTTGGCGTTTAGCTAAAATTTCAACTGTACGCTAACTGTTTTGGCTAAATTAGACATTTTTCCAGTTTTTTTAGGCTAATTTGGCATTTAGCTAATATTTCAGCTACATGCTAGCTGTTTAGGCCATTACAGGCTTTTTTTGTTTTTTAGGCTGATTTGGAGTTTAGTTAATATTTTAGCTTTATGCTAGCTGTTTTTGCTAAATTAGACAGTTTTCCAGTTTATTAGGCTAATTTGGCGTTTAGCTAATATTTCAACTGTACGCTAACTGTTTTGGCTAAATTAGACATTTTTCTAGCTTTTTTAGGCTAATTTGGTGTTTAGCTAATATTTCAGCTGTATGCTAACGGTTTTGGCTTAGGTTGACATTTTTCCATTTTTTTAGGCTAATTTGGCATTTAGCTAATATTTCCGCTACATGCTAGCTGTTTAGGCCAATATAGGCTTTTTTTGTTTTTTAGGCTAATTTGGCGTTTAGCTAATATTTCAACTGTACTGTTTTGGCTAAATTAGACATTTTTCTAGTTTTTTTTAGGCTAATTTGGTGTTTAGCTAATATTTCAACTGTACGCTAACTGTTTTGCTAAATTAGACATTTTTCTAGTTTTTTTTTAGGCTAATTTGGCATTTAGCTAATATTTCAGCTCCATGCTAGCTGTTTAGGCTAATATAGGCTTTTTTTGTTTTTGTTTTTTAGGCTAATTTGGAGTTTATTTTCTACACTGTTTTGGCTAAATTAGACATTTTTCTAGTTTTTTTAGGCTGATTTAGAGTTTAGCTAATATTTTAGCTTCATGCTAGCTGTTTTGGCTAAGTTAGATTTTTTGATTTTTTTCTGCTAATTTAGCATCCCCAGCTATTAATCTATTGCAGGTAATGCTAAATATCTAGTTTTTAAAATGTTTTAGCATTATTTTTTTCTTGGAAGATTACATAAATGAATTATTTAAAATTTGGCCATGTGTGGCTTTCTGGAAGACCATTAATCTTTACATTCAGGCTGTGATTGTTACACTTTTTCTGTTACAAACTGACCCCGGCCCCACATCAGAGAAGAAAACAGTTATGTAGCCCTCACAAGAAAAAAGTTTAGGGACCCTGCTTTAAAGTCCTCTCATTACACATGAACTCCACGCCATGCTGTGTGAATTATAGCACAGGATGCTGCATGACCCAGGCGCGCAGCGTGCCTTCCAGTGCGCTCACCAGGCATTAGTGACCTTTCACAGCCAGGCTGGGGACCGTTGCTAATTGTTTACCATCACATCCTGTGTTCATGGCTTGCTTTATTAAAACACCCCCTCCTGCAAATGATTGTCCTCCTTTCAGTTCATTATTCTGTAATGTTCCGACCAACCCAGAAGCACACACACGAGTAAATCTGGAGATCTCAGAGATTTACCGGTTGCACAGGGGAACCTGAAACAAAAAAAAAAACAAAAAGAAAAAAAAACAGTCAGTATATGTCCAAACAAAAGGTAATCCAGTTTCTTCTTACAGTGAAACTTCTTAGGAACAAAAAATGGAGATTCCACTGGAGAAGGAAGACAAGGAGGGATCCACAGTGTAAAAAATAGGATAAATTTTACTGTTAAAAAATGGCAGCTGTGATTTACAGAATTTCACCATAAAAAATAAGGTGTTACTTTAAACAATATTATGCTTTTTTAATACCATCCAAAATCAACTTTTTGAATTTTATATGCATTATAATCTTCATTCGTGACTTTAAACAATCCCAATCGGTATTTTGATCCTTTCACACATTTCTGAGTATTCCTTTAAACCTGTTCTGAGCACCAGCCCCTTCCAAACCCACAAAAACGAGCGAGTTATCACGAGCTGATGTCACAAATTGAGAACACCCACTTCCAGTAAGAGGGCACACTGCCTAACACAAACAGTCAACGAAGCTAGCATTGGTCGGCCGCTAACTTCGCCATTCAGCTAGCAGTGCTCAGTTGCTAGGTTTGTGCCTCAGCTAGTGGTGATCGGAGGCTAACTTCACTGCTCAGCTAGCAGTGATTGGCTGCTAGCTTTGCCACACACCTAGCGGTGCTCAGCCGTTAAGTTTACTGCTCAGCTAGCGGTGCTCAGCCACTAACTTTGCCTATCAGTTAGTGGTGATGAACCCCTAACTTCACCACTCAGCTAGAGGTAATGAGCCGCTAAGTTAGCTGCTCAGCTAGTGGTGATCAACACCTAACTTTGCCACTCAGCTAGCAGTGCTCAGTCCCTCTCAGCTAGCGGTGATCATTCACTAACTTCGCCGCTCAGCCAGCTCAGCTGCTGGTTTGCGAAAGTTTGGATGCTGTTTGTTTTGGGGGCGAAACACAGACATGCTGCCAAGGCGGGATAAACATCATGAAATGGGTGGCACTGACAAGCAACAAAAGGTGGAGCCTGAGAGATCGGGTAGGAAAAAAACGGACAAAAATAACTAATATTTCATAAATACTTTGATCTTTATGTCGCCATGGGTAATATACGAATTTATATATATGGATAGAGTTTATTCTGAAAGACTTAAGAAAAGCGTGGTAGATAGGCCACTTAAATTATTTTTGGGTATTATTACTATTTTTTTCCCTATTTATAGTAATGTATTTGCCCTTAAAAAGTACAGTGTAACACTGTAAAATCAAAGACGTAAATTCATTTTTAGGGTAAGATACCGGCAGTTGAAATTTTACGGTAATACCAACTCTACACTGTAGAGAGATAAACAAATCCAACATCTTTCATAAAAATCCCAAAACTCTGAGGCAGAAGAATCAGATCGATATATTTTAAGGGGACAGACTAAATTGTAACCAAAGGACAAAGAATAACCACAAGAGGAACCGTAAATTCTGTGTCTCACAGGTGGAATGACCGTGAAGAACATCAGGTGGAGACTGGGAGAATGGAGAAGCAAAACTCAGATCATCTGATGATGTTTGTTCATGTCCTACATGTTTTATATTATTCATCCTTGAGGTTAAAACTTAAAAAGTTGAAACCTTTTTCAAAATAAGAGCACAATTTGCAACTCAAACTTAAGACACAGTGACTAATCAAATTGGAATCGAGGAAATGACTTCAATAAATAATGATGTTACACCTGGGGGCGTGACGTCAGCATTTACAACCAACCAAGGCGCTCCCACAGACACCTTTTTTGGTAATCCGCTTTGACGAGCTGAGCTGTTCGTTCAGCACCACCGCGCGCGCTCTCTGCGCCTGAAATAGTCTTATTAGTGCAAGACACATTAACGGGCTTAGAGTGACAGACTCACACTTGATTGGATTTTCTGCTCCACGGTCATGGCGCTACTTTATGGAAAGAGTTAGGATCGCGTTATTGTTTGATTTTTCGCCAGGTTTGGCTTTTACGCGCGACAGAGAGCAGTCCACACCAGATTTTTGGGGAGGTTTGTTTGCGCGCAACGACACCCAGGAGCGAAATGTTTTACCTCTTGTACGGATTGTTGTGCTTTTGTGCCATGGAGCGCGCCAGACTGACCAGAGGCCAGGAGGACGACGGGAAGCGCTACATCTGCCGCGCGGTGGCCATCAGCGGGGACCCCAGCTGTCCGGTGACGCTGCTGCCCGACCTGAGCGTCGGTGGCCAGGAAGAGGAGCTCCGAAACACCGTCATGCAGCTGCGGGAGACCATATCACAGCAGAAAGAAACCATTTCCAAGCAGCTGGGCACCATCAACGAGCTGACCACGAAGCTGTCCCTTTGCGCGTCAGCCACTAACGACAGGAAGTACGGGAAAGGGGGCTCGTGGGGGAAAGACAAGCAAAACACGATGGGAGATGTTCCGAGAGATCCCAATGACTCCATAGAGAATTTAGGAAAAACCATGCAGGGGCTCAAGGACCGGCTGGAGAACTTGGAGGTAAGGGTTCCACCTCCGCTGCGCAATGCGCCGTGCGTAAAATCCTGGTTTGGTTGTGGAAAAACGTCATAGTGGATGAAACATGTTACACATTCACAGCTGGTATAGGATTTAACAGCTGAATCACCTAAAGGATCATTGAGTTAAAGCCAATTTATGCAGTTTTAGACTCTTTTTAAAAACATATTTAATTGTCAAAAGAATTTGAGACATTTTAGTTTATCATTTAAAAAAAAGTGTAAAAAATATTCTAATTCATTGTGATATTATTAGAATTTTTAGTGGAAATGCACAACAATATTTTACTTAACAAATGAAGATTATTTTAAAGTTTTAATTATAAATAATTCACGTATATTTCTTATTTTTCTTATTTTTTACGTTTAAAATAATCAGAAAACAGGCAACACTTTAGATGAGGTTCTGCAAAACACTCCAAATAATGAAAAGCTTGTAAGCAGTTTATTAATATGTCCTTTGTAGACAATGGTCTCGCTTTAGATGTTACTAAATATGTTATTATCTGACTTTTTGTACAAATAAATGTCTTACTACCATCCTATAAACACATGAATAATGTTTTTAATGTATTGATAAAGCTTATTAAGGAATCTTATTACAAAGTTTTACCAAAAAAAAAACAGTGAATAATGACAAAAATATAAGTATTAGAGTTTAAGTTTAATTTTAAGTTTATTAAATTTACATGGCGCTTTAAAATGACCGTAGTCAAACAAGGCGCCTCAAATTAAAAGTTCAAAGAACAATAAAATCACAGCTAAAAAGTTAAAAACAGATGAAAATAGAAATAAATTACATTACATAAAATACATAAAAACACCAGATAAAAACAAAGATAAAACAATAGAGAGTTAAAGAATACCTTTTCCATCAAACTCATTTGACAGTTGACCTTTGACCCTACAGCTGCCAATCAGATTTTTGATAGATGACATACTAATCTATATTTATATACATTTTAATGGTCAAAACGTTTTATTGATGGCAGTAGGGTCAAAGGTCACCTGTCAGATTTTGTTTGATGGAAAGGGTATTCCCTAACTCTCTCGTGTTAATGATATTTTTAGGCGAAAATACTTAGTAGGATCAGGAAAATGGTTGAAAAACGTGAGTAACAATCCCTAAAAACCTATTTCACCAGTGAAATGCTGGTCCAGTTCTATAGTCTCAACAAAATATTACCCTTTTGTGTAAATTATAAATCCATGATGGGAAAATTAATGCATTATTTTTGTTCTGCTGCTCCTGATCCACAAATATCAACCCTCTGACTGAATTATCAAAGAACATTTAACAGTAACAACTCTGACAATCAGGTTTCATGACATCCCACAATATCCACGCTCCAAATAAGGTTTTTTTTGGATTCAAAGATAATTTTAGCCTGCTAAGTGGCTAACCTAAAACTACTAAACCTGATCAGGAGGTGTGTGTTTATTTTGCTTTTGTAGTAAGTAGGCTAGCCCTCCATCCATTCATTGTGTAAGCCCGCCTTATCCCGGTTACGGGGGTTTCTAGAGCTTTCCACAGGAAGAGTGGAGAGGTTGCCATTTACAGGACCACATTCAGAGACAATCAATCATTCATAACAAGAGAAACATAACAGGAAGAACACGATTAGGCAAAAAAATAGAGATTTTGTGCTTTTCTTTACATCTCTGAGCAGCCAAACAATATCTAAAATTAAGTCAAGGCCCGGGTAATTACATCCAGCCCTCCAGATCATTTTATTTTATTGTTATTAATGACCCAATGTTCTCTTGCACTTATTTCTAACTTGTATAATTTGGCAGAATATATTTTATGGAGAGTAAAATATTGAAAGTTACTTAAGGTTTAAGTTGATTTATTCTGGAATAATATTCCTGCCTTTTTATTATTCATAATTATGTTAAAAAGTTACGATTTGTAAGTGTTAAAAATTGAAATTCTGTTAGCTTTTTGGACAATGTTGGTATTTATTAAGATTTTTTTTAGGCTATTTTTTTAGTTTAGCTAATATTTCAGCTACATGTTAATTGTTTTGGCTAATTTAGGGTTTTCTTTTTAAGATTGTTAAGGCTATTTCAGAGTTTGGCTAATATTCCAACTACATGCTAGCTGTCTTGGCTAATTTTGGCTTTTCTTTTTAATTTTTTAGGCTATTGGAGTTTAGCTACTTCAGCTACATGCTAGCTGTTTTGGATAATTTAGGCTTTTCTTTTTAAAATTTTTTAGGCTATTTTGGAGTTTAGCTAATATTCCAGCTACATGCTAGCTGTTTTGGCTAATTTAGGCTTTTTTTCATTATTGGGGGGGCCATTTTGAAGTTTAGCTATTTTTATCAGCTACATGCTAGCTGTTTTGGCTAATTTAGGCTTTTCTTTTTAATTTTTTTAGGCTATTTCGGAGTTTAGCTACTTCAGCTATATGCTAACTGTATTGGATAATTTAGGCTTTTTTCAGTTTGTTGGCTATTTTGAAGTTTAGCTATTTTTATCAGCTACATGCTAGTTGTTTTGGCTAATTTAGGCTTTTCTTTTTAAATGTTTTAGGCCATTTCAGAGTTTAGCTACTTCAGCTACATGCTAACTGTTTTGGGTAATTTAGTTTTTTTTTCTTTTCGTTTTTTAGGCTATTTTGAAGTTTAGCAATTTTTATCAGCTACATGCTAGCTGTTTTGGCTAATCTAATTGTTTTTGTTTGTTTGTTTTTTACGCTAATTTGGCATTTAGCTAGTATTTTAACTAGCTTTTAGCTTCAGCGTTTTCAGCTAGCATCTTCAGTGGCCAAATTCAGTATTCACACTATCATTATCACAAGTAATGCTGCATATCTAGTTCATAATTATGTTAAAAGGTGTTAAAAATGTAGTTTTAGTGTTCAATAAATGTTTCTCCTGTTTGGCCCACCACCTAAAGTGTGTTTTGGATTTTGGCCTCTTGTGTGATTGAGTTTGACACTCCATGCTCTAAATGAATGCACAAAAATGTGTAAATTCTTGCATTTCTTGCTTTCAAAACATGAAAATGAAAGTTCCACAGAAGAGAAGCAGGTTTAGACCAAAGTTTTCATGAGCGTGTCAAAGCACACCTCGGAGGTGAAAGGCGTCATCTCTCAGGACTAATCCCTGATCATGTTGTGTACTTCCTGCTTCTGATCTCCCGCTCGTGATTCCGTAGCAACAGCAGATGAGGGCCAACGTATCTGGCGTCTCGTTCCCGAGTGAGCTCCGGGACCTGCTGCAGCGCCGGCTGGGCGAGCTGGAGAAGCAGCTCCTGAAGAAGGTCAGCAGCCTGGAGGAGGAGAAGAGCGTGCTGTCCAACGCCACGGCGGCCTACAGAATGAAGACAGAGAGCGCCCTGAACGCTCTGGTGGAGCGGATCAGCGAGCTGGAGAAAGGTAGCGTTACCAAAAATGTGTTTGAATCATCACAGAAGATGAACAGAACATGAAAGCTGTCTTTTCCTAGGAGGAGGGGACTTCAAGTCTCCAGAGCAGTTCAAGCTGTGCCTCCCTCAGAGGACCAACTACCTGTACGGCCGGATCACCAAAACCCTCCCGGAGATGTACGCCTTCACCATCTGCATGTGGATCCGGTCCAGCTCCAGCCCCGGCATCGGGACGCCGTTCTCATACGGAGTGCCGGGCCAAGCCAACGAGATCGTTCTGATCGAGTGGGGGAACAACCCCATCGAGCTGCTCATTAACGACAAGGCGAGTCAGCGCGCGGCGGGGTTTCTGATCAACACAAAGAGACGAACATAATTGCTGTGATCGCTGCAGGTTGCTCAGCTGCCCTTGGAGGTGCGTGATGGAAAGTGGCACCACATCTGCATCTGCTGGACCACCAGGGACGGCCAGTGGGAGGCTTATCAAGACGGGGAGAGGCTGGGAGCGGGGGACAACCTCGCAGCCTGGCACCCCATCAAACCTGGAGGGGTCATCATCCTGGGACAGGAGCAGGTAAAATGTGGACATTTAGTCATTTTTAGTGTATTTTCACATAATTTTTCCTTTGTATATAAGAAAAAAGCAATCACTTCATGAGAAGTTTAACAATTTATCCAAAAGCTTCAGACACGTTTAAAGTATTGCTCCAAGCTTTGGTTTCTTTGACCCTCATGGGGGCAAAACACCACGCGAACTTTACGTGATGTTTGAATTGTGCACACCACTAAAATGACCAGCAGTGATCCGGATATTACGTAGCAGGTTAAAGGTTAACCAAACAATAAATCAACTTTTTTTTGGCTGTTGACCTCTATGAAAGTGGCTTTAAAAGTGCTGTTTGTTGGTCCTTGCAACATTTTTGACTAATTAAAATAAACTAATTTAATTCCTACATTTATAGGCCCGATCTGAAATCTTCTATAATCCCTACCCCTCCATTTGAAGGGACATTTTTAATGCAATAATTTAAAATCCGACCCAAGGTTGCAAGGGTAAATCGTCACACTGAGAGGCGTATTTCTTCACATGGTTGTGCCCTGAAGCACTGAAGTTTACATTTAGTAAGGAAAAAGATAATAAAAAAAATCTACATAAAAAAAGGTCTATCTAAAGACTTTTAGTTGTAGCATGACCTTTTAAAGTTCTAAAACTGCTGTTATGTACATTGAAGCGCTGGAAGCTCCACGCTAACGGTAATTATTGTTGACGTCATCGAACGAAAGTAACGTCCTGAAAAACTCTTGTCATCCAAGAGAAATATTTTGGAGGACATCGCAAAGATCGTTGGGACAGTTTTGACCCTGAATTCGGTGTCTTGAGCTGGTTCCAGGCAAGATGGCACCTGAACTCATCAAGACCCGGAAGGGAAATGTTGGAACTGTAGCTGGAAGCTAGTGCTGCCACAAAGGATTATTTTAATAGTCGACTAATCGGCGAAAATTTTTTCCGATTAGTCGACTAATCGGGTCATGGGTAAACTGGATGTAAAGCGCAAATCTGAACCATCATTAGCTTTAAACTAACTAAAAACCAAATATATAACATTACCTGTGATGATGCTAGTGTGAATGGTGTAACCTGAATTTGGTCGCTGAAGATGCTGAAATTGATAGCTGAAAACACTGAAGCTGATAGCTAGCTAAAATATTAGTTTAATGCCAAATTAGAAGAAATAGCCAAAAAAACTAAAAAAAAAAGCCAAAATTATCCAAAATAGCTGGCATTTAGCTGAAATATTAGCTAAACACCAAAATAGCCTAAAAAAAAAAAAACTTTATTAGCCAAAACAGCTAGCATGTAGCTGAAATATTAGCTTAACTCAAAATTAGCCTTAAAAACAAACAAACAAGCAAAAAAAAAAAAAACTAAATTGGCCCAAATAGCTAGGATGTAGCTAAAATATTAGCTAAACACCAAAATTGCCTAAAAAAACAAACAAAAAAAAATAATCCTAAATTGGACAAAACAACTAGCATGTAGCAGAAATATTAGCTAAACACCAAAACAGCCTAAAAAAAAAAAAAAAAACTAAATTAGCCAAAATAGCTAACATGTAGCTGAAATATTAGCTAAACCCCAAAATATTCTAAAAAATAAAAAAAAAATCCTAAATTGGCCAAAACAGCTAACATGAAGCCGAAATATTAGCTCTAAAATAGCCTTAAAAATCTTAATAAATTCCAAAATATTCCAAAAAACGAACAGAATGCATTATAACTTTTAACTTCACGACAATCTGACTCCATTTCATATAATATAATGACTAATCGACTAATAAAATAGTCGATTAGTCGACTAATTGTGGCAGCCCAACTGGAAGTCAAATTTTTGTTTCTATTCTAGAAGATTCCTAACCATAATCCTAACTATAACCCGATTGTTTTTTTTCTAGAGGAAGAGTATGAGCTTTATTTGAACTTTGGTCAAGGTTTGTGGACTTTTAGTGTTGCTACACAGTGACAGTCCACAACTCAGAGTCAAACTGAAATCCTGCCGCTCTGCAGGAACTATGTCTTAGAAAAGGACAGATTTTCTGATTTGGCAAATAACGGTAAAATCATAATTAAAAGACCCCTAGCATTGAAAATAGATCAAAAAATGGTCAGAGTATTTTTTCCAACCAGTAAAATACTGCTGTTATCTGGTATTTTTTGTCCCCTCAGTTCATCAACTGATTCGTTCATTTCAGACCAAAATTTGATCAAATTGTTCATTTTTTGATTTGATTAAAAACATTTGATTTCAATCAATTTTTACCAAAACTGTGAAAAAAAGTCCCGCTTTCATCCAATCAAATGCACATGAAAGCTAACCAGCTCAGCGACCCAAAGGTAAACAAGTGCCGCTTCACACTGACATCAGCATGTCCGCTAAGCAGGTTAGCAGATTAACGTTTGCTTTACCTTAAAGGACCGCTGAACTCTCACAGAGGAGCTGGCACAGGGATTGGAGACGTTTGTCTTTGGATCAAATCAACTGAGTTTGAAGTTTAAACCTGGATAATTGAGAGTCTGTGCTGACTGCATGAGTTAAGATAATCATGTCTCACATATTAGCATTTCAGCATGGTGCCTTGGAATAATAGAGGGGAGTTTTACCACTAATACTTAACAATAGCCTGTTTTCATGAAAGTCTCCATTTTTTTGTTTCATAAACCAAACTACACGTGGAGTATTTGAGAAATCTTAAAGATTTTCTTTATCATATTTTTATTATTTACAATTATGTTAAAAAGTTACAGTTTTTAAGTGTTAAAAGTTGAAATTCTGTTAGCTTTTTGGACTATGATGGTATTTATTAAGATTTTTTAGGCTATTTTGTAGTTTAGCTAATATTTCAGCTACATGTTAACTGTTTTGGCTAATTTTGGCTTTTCTTTTTCAAAATTTTTGAGGCTATTTTGGAGTGTAGCTAATATTTCCGCTACATGCTAATTGTTTTTGGCTAATTTTGGCTTTTCTTTTTAATTTTTTTAGGCCATTGGAGTTTAGCTACTTCAGCTACATGCTAGCTGTTTTGGCTAATTTGGGCTTTTTTCTGTTTGTAGCCTATTTTGGAGTTTAGCTAATATTCCAGCAACATGCTAGTCGTTTTGGCTAATTTTGGCTTTTTTCATTTTTCGGGGGCCATTTTGAACTTTAGGTATTTTTATCAGCTACATGTCAGCTGTTTTGTCTAATTTAGGCTTTTCTTTTTACATTTTTTAGGCCATTTCAGAGTTTAGCTACTTCAGCTACATGCTACCTGTATTGGATAATTTAGGCTTTTCTTTTTAAAAAATTTTAAGGCTACTTTGGAGTGTAGCTAATATTTCAGCTACATGCTAGCTGTTTTGGCTAATCTAATTGTTTTTGTTTGTTTGTTTTTTACGCTAATTTGGCATTTAGCTAATATTTTAACTTTTTCATGTTTTCAATTCAATTCAATTTTATTTATATAGCCCAAAATCACAAAGAGATTTGCCTCATTGGGCTTCAAAATATAAACATGAAAGTCATGAAAGTCTCCATTTTTTTGTTTTATAAACCAAACTACACGTGGAGCATTTGAGAAATCTTAAAGATTTTTCTTTATCATATTGCTTTGTGCATGTAAAAAGCACATTTTACATGTTTAAGTGTTTCTTTTTCAGCAGAATTACAATTTTTGTCTCCTAGTGACCAAAGAAAATGTAGTTTAACATAAAATATTAGTTTCTGTTCTTAATCAGGTGCCTAATACCCAAAATCTGAGCAGAAACGAATTAACTTTTGAACTTTGAGAGTTATTAAACCTAATTGTTTTTCCAGCTTCCCATGATAAATCATTACCAGAAAGCTTCAGGACACGTTACTGGATGTAATTGACTTATTTAGTGATGCTGCCGCTGCCACAACAAAGCAATAAGTCACTAGAAGAAAGTTTTAACGCCTGAAGACATCTCTGTTTCCTCCTCTGTCTTTACTACAACAATTAACTGTCAGGATGTTGCTGATGAACTTGTCTAACTCCTTGTGTTTTCTCGCCCCGGCAGGATGTGGTGGGTGGCCGCTTCGACGCAGGACAGGCTTTCGTGGGGGAGCTGAGTCAGGTGAACATTTGGGATCGGATCCTGAAGCCGACGGAGATCCAGTCCATGGCGAACTGCAGCTCCTACATCCCGGGGAATGTCATCTCCTGGCTGGCGAGCAACGTGGAGGTTTTCGGAAGAGGGGCGTCCAAACGGCCCCTGGAGATCTGTCGGGAGCGCGTCCCCAACGCCTAGACCTCTGCCATCTGCCTCACCGCTTGTTTGCTGGTTTTTCCCAAAACTTTTTGTAGTATTTTACAGAATTGATCGCTTTCACATTGGTCTGTGGATTCATTTGACAGAAAATGTGTGGCTTTAATGTTGCTTTATTTACTTATTTTGACCAAATGGAACATTTTAGAGGAAATTTGTCCCAGTTGTAACAGGTTGGAACTATTGACTGTAAATGAGAACTGGACTGAGTAACCCCTTCCCCTTGACGTTCCAAAGAGGAAGTACCTGATGGCTCCAAAAAGCCATATAAATGGACCAATCAGATGCCTCAATATAAGTAGGTGGAGCCTGCTGGCCTCATGTATCCCGCTTTCAAATGGTAGGGGTGCAGCCCTATGTAAAAATCGGATCAATTAACAAAAGTTCTGTAGTTTGTTACACTTAAAAATATTAGTCTTTTCAGATTATATTTTAAGTTGAGTAAACATCAACTCCAATTTTTAATTTGATAAAAACTAATAATTTTAAATGTAACAAATTACACATCTTTTATTAATTGATACCAATTTTCACTTTTTACAGTTCTTGTAAACAGGTTGGAATCATTGACTGTATATGAGAACTGGACAGAGTGACCCCTCCCCTCAGAGTTCCCAAATAGGAAGTACCACCTGGCTCCAGAAACAGCAAATTTTTATAGCAAGTTATAAACTGACCAATCAGAAGCTTCAATATAAGTAGGCGGAGCCTGTTGGCCCCACCTTCAACGTTCAAAATGTTTGATTGACAGATTTCGTAAACTCGCTTTTAAGTGGTAGGGGTGTGGCCCAATGTAAAAAGTGAAACCGTGCATCAGTTAACAGAAGTTCTGTAATCTGCTACGTTTAAAGATATAATTTTTTTAAACAATGTTTCACTTTTAACAGTGCTTGTAAACATTTTGGAACTGGTGACTGTATATGAGAACTGGACAGAGTGACCCCTATCCCCTGGCGTTCTAAACAGGAAGTAAACAATGGCTTCAAAAAGCAAAACTTCTTTACAGCAGGGGGGGGGGGTGTCACTATGTCTATTGACTGTATATGAGAACTGGACCGAGTGATCCCTCCCCCCTGGCGTTCCAAATAGGAAGTACCCCGTGGCTCCAAAAAGCCAAATTTCTACATAGCAAGTTATAAACTGACTAATCAGATGCCTCAATATAAGTAGGCGGAGCCTACTGGCTTCAACATTCACATTTAATTGAAAACAAACCGAAACCACTTCAAAAAATGGGTCCGTAAGTGCTTCCTGGTCCCAGACTGGGGTCCGCTTGTGTGCATTCGGACTGAAAACTGGTTCTGGATGATCAGGGAACTCTGGTACGCTTTAAGTGGACCAGTTGTGTCCAGTCTGAATACACACTTACATTAAGATCCAAAAATATTGACGTGTTTAGGAATAAAAAAAAACACAATATTTACCCACCGTCTCAAATTTGATACACACATTTTTAACTGTACTATAAATCCTTAATTATTAACAAAATTTTGCATTCTTTTAAGAATAAATAAAAATAAATAACAACAGATGAGTTGTTCTCACCATAAAGTTCTAAAACTTTAGCAAAACTTTTCCCACCAAAAGTGTTTTTTGATTTTCACGGGAGCAGCCATTTTGAAAAAGCAGAAAAAGCCCTTCTACTGCCCCTAGTGGAATGATGACGAACTGCAGGGCAGAAAACACAGACCATTTCAAAATTGAGATCATGCTAACGAGGAGGATTCAAAAATGCAGTATCACATAAAAATCAAATGTTTCACAGGGTTAAAGGTGTTCTAGAACATGAAACCATCTAATCTGGTGATTTTTAAAAAGTAAAAACAGAAAAAAAAACACAAATTGGTGCCCTTTTTGAGATGATTGCACACTGTATTTGTAATTTTCCTCAAAATTACAGCTGATTTAGTGCAACAGTTTACATACGTTACATGAGTGACTAGAACATTCTGTCTTCTGGCCTTTTTTAATTAGTTCAAAGTCAGAATCAATTAACTTTTCTTTGTGACGGTGCTGTGTTGTCAATCAGAATTAGGAAAAATGTTAAAATAGGTCATTTAGTTGATCAGTTTTGGCAATGTTTGTCTTTTTTTTTTTTTTTTTTTTTAGTGCAAGAAGTCCAGTTAAAGTCCAGTGGCCTTTCTGTAAACGCTTAAGTGCCATTAAGTGTCCTTTTCAGGTTTTAAAACGGATTCGTTTTGGATGAAATAAACAAAATAACTGTTGCAAAAGAGTTTCATTTTCCTTGTGATCGTCCTTCAGCTTGTGTTGTTTATTTTTTTTAGGTGGTTTTTTGACCGTGCATGTGCACATCGGTCTGAAATAATCCTGTTTATCGTTTCCATGTGTTAAAGACGGGATCAGTTGTTAAATAGCTAAAGCTGAGCGGGTTATTCCGACTGACACAGCAGGCGTGCGATTCCTGCAGGATTAGTGAGGACAAAAGGTTAAAGATGGTGCAGGACGACAATGCCTCTTATCTGTTCTGTCACGTCCACCAAACAGAGTTTCTGCTCCTTTAATTACCGTTTTTTGTCCTTGTTTTCAATATCTGGACATGATGAAGCTTTAAATATTATTTTTTATGTTTATATCCATTTTACAGAAAAATTTAGATTGATGCGAAGAAGATTTACAGCAACAAACCTTGAAAAGAAATCATTTTGAGAATAGAGTTTGGTAAATCGGTGACGATTTCTGCTCCACGGAAACCTGCTGAGAACCTGCATCCAACAAAACAACCTGATTTAAAAATAAGTGATTTTTCTTCAGTGTTTTTTTTTCCAGAGTGACTAAAGATCAGGTTACACAAGCTTGTTCATTACATAAACTGTTGGCGTCTCTGTGGACAGAAAAACAATTTGTCTGCTACTCATTCCCTCTCACTGAGATCATGATTCCTTCAAAATTACATCTGTATTGATGTGTTTTTTTCATCGACTTAGAATAAGGGCGACGACATGCAGCTTTAACGCTTCATCTACAGTTTAAGACACAAAACAAGAATCTTTTCCTAATAGTTGATATTTTAATACTGTTAGATTTTTTTACATTTTACTTAAAATGTTGCATAAAGAGAAAATATTAAAATAGCCTATAAAATAAAAAGAAAGCTTTTAGTATGTAGAAATAATGTGATTTCCACTCATTTTTGAAAAGAAAAACAATTGCAAGAACAATTTATAAGTACAAGTCAAAAGCAAAACATGCTAGCACAGTTTAGAAAATAAAATAATTAATAATGTTGTTTTGTGCTTAAATTTTATGTCAACTTTGATTATTTCAGGCTACAGTAAACAACCAGCTAGAATATTAACCTTCAAATGTGTTGAAAACATATTTTTTTAAAAGCTTTTGACTTCGGACCGGAAGCGGAAAGGAAACGAACAAAACCGGAAAACTTTCAAAATAATGCAGGAAGTATTGAAATATTCAGAACATTTTTAAAAAAAATTATTTATGCAGAAAGTTGCCAATAATTAAAATAAATTAAGTTTAGAATTTAGTCTTAAGGGTATATTATCATAAAATGTAGGAAAAAATTAGCAAGAAATAAAGTCATAAAATCTGTAAATAAATAAAAAACAACAATAAACAAAAATAAAACTAAAATCCCAGATAGTCCTTTGTAGTACGGGACTATCTAGTGGCCTTGGATTTTATAAGCAATTCAGACACCATGCTCACTACTTTTTTAAATATCAAATATGACGTCTCAGATTTCACAGAGTGAAAATCTAATCAATGTAAGCATTTTACGACGTCTATTTATGACTCCATTGAAGTGAAGCAAAGAAAAACAGAACACTTTCAAAATTAAATAGGTTGACAATTGAAATATTCAGTTTTTTTAATTAAGAAAGTTGCCAAAATATTATATTTGGTCCTTTTTAAAATAAATTAATTTTTATTTTATATTTTTGTCTGGCGTCACCATGAAAAGGGTCTGTTAGCTCAGTAATATATAGAATTTAACTTTTAAAGCTGTATTCTCATAATGTATACAAAAAGTAAAAACAAAGAAAAATCACACATATAACATATAACATATGACACATATATTTTGGTTTCACTAGTGAATTTTGGACAATTATTTCTTAAACCCCATAAGAGATTTTGGTGTTGTTCATTTTTTTAACGGTTTTCCCGCTGTGATGTCATCATCAGGGACTTTTATAAGGTGATCACACTTTCTTTTTAAATGCAAATATGCTGATTCTGAGCAAGATACGCTTTGTAAATCCCAACTAGTTATAAAGATGACAAATATAAGAAATAAATTTTATACAATCCGATTTTCTTTCATACAGAACTACAAAATAAAAAAGCTTTTGAAACATCCATGCAAGCCATGAAAACATGTTTTTTTTTATTTAATTCATTTGCAGTTATTATTTTTATGGCTTTAAGTGTTTGTATTGAATACATTTTAATTATAAACTATGATTATTGTTGGGATACAAAATATCTCTGAATTTTAAGCAAATCTTTTGTTTTTCTTTTATAGGAAATGATCACTAGGAGGCGCTGCAGCCTAATGAGAACCCCTGCCTACAGTCCTTAATGCTAACATGAGCACACAAAGTCAGCTGGGTGAAGGGAAACCCAGTTTTTCTGGCATCAAACACACAGATCATCATTTTTTTAATTATTATTTTCATATAAAGACTCAATTTAAAAATAATTCAATGAGTAAGCATTACTCTGTGGGGAAAAAAGCTTTACGTTTACACAGTAATTATGACAGAAAAGTTCTTCTCCATTTTGAGCAGATGGGTCAAGGTGGCAGAAGGGAAGCCTGGAGGTACGGAACAACAAAAGGTTCAAAATACCTTTGAGCAAGTGAAGAGCAGAAGTCAGAAAGAGGAGGTCAGAGGAGCGTAGAGTTCAGAATGCAGCAGGGTAGAGAGTGAAAGCTTTACAAACTTCTTCACAAAGATGTTTGCATTTTTTAAATAAAATTTTATTCGTAATTCTATTTTTCAAAGTTCTTTTCATAATTAAAAATGTGAGAACTCCTCAAAATTAATTTAAAAGAAGTTTTTAAATGTTAACCTCAAAACATGTCCTCTTCAGGTGACTGAAGTCAAGGAGGATGTGTTCTTTTGCTATTTTTGCCAAAATGATGTAACCAGGTTTATTTAAATGTTTTCTTTGTTATTGTCTTGTGGTTTAACAGGCTCAACACAAAAACTGATCGTGAACCTGCTAAACAACAGCTAAGTAATACCAGAAAAGAATGAAAAGAAACTGGAATGTAAAGTTATTATAAAGAATTAATTGGAAGAATTCTGGGCAAGACAAAATAAAAAATTGCAAAAATTTAAATAAGTTGTGAAAAAAAAAAATCAATAAAAATATATGAAAAGTACAAGTCAAGAGCAAAACGTGCTAGCACAGTTTTCAGAATAATATATTTAATAATGTTGTTTTGTGGCCAAATTTTATGTAAAATTAGATTATTTCAGGCTACAGAATAAAATCCACAACATTAAACAACGAGGTGGAATATTTAAGAGTTGAAAATATATTTTTAAAAGCGTTTGATTTTAAACCGGAAGTGGAACGAAAAAAACCGGAGCCCCTTTAAAATAAAACCGGAAGTATGTTCACAATTTAAATATTCAGAACGTTTCAAACATTTAAAAACAGAACATTTTAAAACTAAGAATGCCACAACATTTTTAAATTATTTGTCAGTATACTTGGACTGGTGGGATTTTTTTCCTAACAATTAAAATTTACTATTAGTTAGATTCTTTATTTATTAATGCCTTAAAATTTAAGTTAGATCTCGCATTTTGATTTAAAAAAACATATTTATATTTTCTTTAAATATTTCATTTGATTCTGTTAATTTGGTTTACTTTTTTTTCTTTTACTATTGCTTAAATTAAATTAAATTAGATTTGTCGTGACATGTATATGTGATGTTTTGTAATCTCTAATTTGTCAATAAAGAAATATTCAGAATGTTTTTTTAATATTCATATGTATTATAATATTAAATTAAATCTATTTTTCTTTAATTTGGAATTAAAGCTACATTATTATAACATGTGGCAAAAAAATGTAAAAAAAAATAAAAAACGTATAAATCTTTAAAGAATAAACAGATAAATAAAATCCTAGTAAGATTAGGGAATTTCCTGAAAATGACATGACTTGAACTGGAAAACACATCTTCATGGTAGCTTTAACAAAAATGCGGTTCATGAAAGACACACTTGAATTGTGGCAAACTAACCAACAACTGTGTGGTCATACTTAAGCCTGTTGTGGTAATTTTAACATTTTTTGCTCTGATTTCTCAAACAGATTTTTCTCTTAGAATAATAAAGATATTTTTTTTCAGTGTTCTTTATTTATTTCTGAAAAGTGAAAAAAAGAAAATCAGATTAAAACAAACAAAAATTCAAATTTAACCTAAATTAAATCCTGCTAAAAAGTATTCATGACAGCTTCACTTATATTACAGTTGTCATCAAATTAGTTATTTAGTAAAGAGATCAATCAGATATTCAAACATTCTTGTAGAGTTTAGTTATGACGAATGTCTTTACAAATCTATGTTAGTCGCACACTCTTTAACAACAGGAAAACCTCTCAGGACAACAAATACTTGTAGCAAATGTTCTTAAAAGAAAACAGGTAGATACATTCTGCAGGCACTCTGTTGGAAGTTAAGTTAAGTGGAGTACTGAGGCCCGTGTTGTGAAATAAGTGGCTCTCTCTCCCCATTTTCCACGGCGGAAACACTTAGAAGTATTTTGCTTTGACCCTCTGCGTCTTGGTCCTTCAGAAAAACCGCATTGCTGGAAGAGGCGACCTGCAACATGACAGTCAGACAAGAATATGACACATCTGCACATCAAAGTGGAAAAACTGCCTTTTAATCAGGAATTCCTATGGTTTATTGTTGGATAATTTTTTTTTACAGTTGCAAGAATCCTCACAGATTCACTCAAATGAAAATATTCTTGGGGATTTTTCTAAAGATTGAGGACTTGTTAAGAAAATTAAGCTTAAAAATTAATTTCTGAGTATTTCTTTGTTCAAATCATTGTGAATCAGGAGCAGTTTTTCTTATGAGATCCTGAGGTACCGCCTTTCGCTGCTTGTGGGCGCCGCCCATTTCATGACGTTATCCAGCTTATCCTCGTTTCGCTCACGAAAACAAATAACATCCAAACTTTTGCAAGGATGGATGTGCATACTGTATCTCTGCCTGTAGTAGCCCTGGCAATCGCTACAAAGGTTGTAGCGATTGCCAGGGCTAGCTAGCTAGCAGCTGATAACCACTAACTGAGTGGCGACGTTAGTGGTTGAGCATTGCTAGCTGGCCGGTGAAGCTAGCAGCTGACCACCGCTAGCTAAGCCTTGAAGCTAGCTGTAAATTTAGAGGATGATCAATGCTGGCTGAGTGGCGAAGCTAGCGGTGATGTTAGCGGCTGATCACCGCTAGCTGAGCAGCAAAGTTAGCGGTGCAGTTAGAGGCTAATCAATGATGCCTGAGCAGCAAAGCTAGTGGTTGAGCGGGCGGCAATGTTAGTGGCTGATTACAGCTAGCTGAGCGGCAAAGCTAGCAGCAATGTTAGCTACTGATCACTGCCAGCTAAGCAGCAAAGCTAGTGGCCCAGTTAGCAGCTGATTAGCGCTTGCTGAGCTGCAAAGGTAGCAGCAACGTTAGCGGCTGATCACAGCTAGCTGAGCTGGATATTTGGGTCTTTGTGTTAGCCTGGGGGCGGAGCTGGCAGCCCAGACTCTGCCTAAAAGGGGCACTTCTCAATTTGTGACATCACAAAGTGAGGACTCACTCATTTCTGTGGATTGGGAGGGTCTGGTGCTCAGAGCCCAGGTTTTTAAAGGAATGCACAGAAATGTGTGAGCAGATCAAAATACCACTTAGGGGCTGTTCATGGTGAGGATAGAATAAACATGATACACTTCAAAGCTCAAAAAGTTTATTTTTTATGACATAGGGCCTTTAAAAAGTCTGGTATTCCTAAATGTGTTGACTTTTTCAAAATGACTCTACCTGTGATCCTTTCTGGTGACGGGGACGACAGGCGATGACGACAATAAAGGAGAACGTCGCCACCAGAACGGCGGCACACGACAAGATGAAGAGCAGGTTCGCGTTATCTGCAGGAAATGGAGAGAAAATATTTAATAGGTCACGATGTGAAGCTGTATCTAATCAGGTGTTTACGTCGATGATGTACAGGTCATTTATTGAGTTTCATAGTCATAATTTCTTTCTGCCAAGTGATAAGAACAAATGTTTAAAGCCTGATGCTATCTGAGCAAAATGCAGATATAATGATGATAGAATTCAGCTCACAGTCGCAGACACAACATCTCAACTCTGAATGGATCACAGAGACGGAAAATCGATTGAATACAGCAGACATGTGAGGAAAAGGGTGATCACTGCGCTTTGATTGTAGAACCAATGCAGTGTGAGAAACCACATGATCATCTGCAAAGATCATCAATTTTCCACCCTTTTGATAAAGCAGCAGCTTAATTATAAGCATCCAAATCACGCCTTAATTCATTAATCAAGTAGTTTAAACTAAAACCCCAAAAACATCAAAGTATCGATCTGGAATTATACATTTTTTCCAGTTTTCTTGTTTGTCCAGTTTTCATAACTTGAGTTTCTAATCTTAGAGCTCATTTCTGTACTATTACAACATCTCAAAGTCACACATAAGAGTTTCATATTATCAGAAAATGTTCTTTTTCTTTGCTTTGCTACAGTTTGGTTTGTCGGCTCACAGTTCCTGCGGACGTAGAGGCTGAAGGACGTCTGCAGCTTGCTGATGTCGTTGCGAACGCTCATGTCCAGACACTGGACGCCGGCGGTGGTGAAGGTGTGGTTGAGCTGCAGGCTGTTGTCGTACAGCATGGTCAGCGTGCAGCCCTCAGAGCTGTCGGGCGCACAGTTTTTGAGGAAACGCCAGCACACCCACATTGGAGGACTGAAGAAAAAAGAAACATTTTTAAAAAAGCTTTTTTTATTCTCATGTTTGACGTCTATTAATGTGAATTTAGTGGAGCTTACCTTCCATCTACATGGAAGGCCAAACTGGCGTTTTGAGAGACCGCGTAGTTCGGCTGTCCTTTCATCTTGACGTTTTTTACAGCATCTGCAAATTAATACGGTTCATTTTGGGGAATAAAATATTGATTTTTCATATTAATAAATAATACTGGAATACAGTTTCTCAACCCTTTCTTGTATCCAGGCTGGGGACTGGCACAGGGACACCCAGATTAGGGCCCCCTTGAGGCTACATGGTTAGGTACTGGCGTAGAGCGTCTTTCACTGGTTGAGGGGCGCCCCTGGGATATGAACCCTGGTTTCTCATGCACCAGTCCTACTTGCAACAAACTAAGCCATCAAGACACAACCCTGTCTTTTATCTGGGCTAGGTACTGGCACAGGGAAACCCAGTCTTTGGACTCCTTGAGGCTACATAGTTAGGCAGGAGTGTAGAGGGTCTTGCCTAGGTCTTGCCACTGGTCGAGGGGGTGCCCCTGGGATACGAACCTTGGTTTCTCACGCACTGGTCCAACTTGCAGGGAACTGGATCATCCAGACACAACCCTGTCTTTCATCTGGGATGGGGACTGGCACAGAGAGATTCAGACTTGGGCCCACTTGAAGCTAAATAGGCAGTAGTGTTGGGGTCTTACCTAGAGACCCACACTGGATGAGGGGGCGCCCCTGGGGTATGAACCATAGTTTCTCAAGCGCCAGTCCTACTTATGGCCAACTAAGCTCTCCAGACACAACCCTTTCTTTTATTTGGGTCGGGGACCAGCACAGGGAGACCCAAACTTGGGCCCCCTTGAGGCTACAGAGTTGGGAAGTGGCATAGAGGGTCTTGCTTAAGAATTCCCTGGTTGGGGGGCACCCCTGGAATACAAACCCTAGTTTCTCAACCCTGTCTTTTATCTGGGCTGGGGACTGGCACAAGGAAACCCAGTCTTTGATCAACTTGAGGCTACAGAAATGTAGACGGTCTTGCCTAGGGGCCCACACTGGTTGAGGGGGTGCCCCTGGAATACGAACCCTGGTTTCTCATGTGCCACTTCAACTTGCCGTCAACTGAGCCATCCTGACACAACTCTGTCTTTTATCCGGGGTAGGGACTGGCACAGGGAGACCCAAACTTTGGCCCCCTTGAGGTTTACATAGTTAGGCAATGGTATAGAGGGTCTTGCCCAAGAACCCAGACTTGATGAGGGGCCGCCCTGAGGAACAAAACCCTGGTTTTTCACACACCAGTCCCACTCGCAGCCAGCTGTCCTATCTTGACACAACTCTGTATTTTTCCGACCTGAGAACAGGGAGACCCAGACTTGGGCCTAAATCAGGCTACATATTTAGGCAGTGGCTACAGGATGCTACACTGGTTGAGGGGGTGCCCCTAGGGTATGAACCCTGGTTTCTCACGCGGTAGTCTTACTCACAGTCAACTGAACCATCCTGTCTTTTATCCAGGTTGGGGAAACCCAAACTTGGGCCTCCTTGAGGCTACATAGTCAGGCAGTGGTGTAGATGATCTTGTCCAGGGACCCGAACTGGATGAGGGGGCGCCCCGTGGTTTCTCCCACGCCTGTCTGCTTTTTACTTTACAGTTACTTTTTAAAATGGAAACCTTTCTTTTTCCCTAACCTGAGAGACACAATGAAGGGTAAAAGAGCCCCATGTGGCTCCAGAGCTGCAGGTTAAAGACCCCTGACTTAGATAAAAGAACCATTGTACCAACCCAACGTTGGTTGAATTTTATCTATTCGTGGATCATGTATGGAGATGCGTCTTAAATCATGTGAGAAAGATACCCATCCTTCTACAAAAGAATCAAATTACTTTTTACAACACTTGTTTTTTTTAGAGAAAAATATGGGACCAAATATTTAATTAAGTACCAGAAAACATCAATTTAACAGCAATATTTGGTCTTAGAATGTAAAATAAAAGTACAAACCAAGCACTTGGACATCTCTAGAGTAGACCACACTGATTTCAGCAGAATCTGTCATGTTGGCTCCAAGTTTCAGCCGCAGTGTGTAGTTCCCCGACTCCGTGTAATGATAGCGGACAACTGGCTGACTCCCTTTGATGACTTTCCTGCACACAAAAAAACTTTTAGTGCATTGGAGGCTTGGAAAATCTCAAATGTGACGACTCCTCGTACCCATTCCCCAGATCCCAGGTGTAGGAGAAGTTTGTTTTGCTGAAATTCTTCTGGGGATCATAGAGTTCGAACATCGTCTCTGTGGGAACGTCTGATGCCAGTTCTCCCGTGTCTCTCACGTAGGTGGCATTACCTTCCATTTGATAGAAAACCAACTTCCCTGCTATGTTTTCTAGATCAAAGACACAAAATGCTTTAAGTTGGGGTAAAAAAAAAAAAAAGAAAGATTTCGTGGACAACATACCCAGATCTACCATTGGCGATGCAGTCCACACCACAGCTGGAAGGAGCACCAATATCCAACCCTGGAGTTTTCTGTAATCACACATCCAAAGGTTTTTAAGAAATTCCTCAAAAATACTGAATGTGTTGGATTTACCTCTCCATGTCTGCCGGCCTCTACAGAGGACCTCCCAAAGTCGGAGTTGACGATTATCTGGAGCAGGAAAGGTCTGGATCTCGCTGTGAGACTCGAGTGGGAGTTATTATAAGAGCTTGAAATTGTGGTAATGCGTTTCAGTCATGAGGCTCACCAACAACAGCCGGCTTTTTGAGCCGGGGTCACATTCCTCTGTGGGGTATGACACCACATCAGACGTGGACGGATTCGTCTTTTCTGAAGGAGAAACGATGATCCACGGAAAAGGTTAGGTGGAAAAAATTAAAACCGCTGGAAAAATAGGTCAAATGGTCTCGTATTATTTAACATAATTTGGTTTTTGGACTTAATCAATATAAATTCTACACATTTTACTTTCAAAACTTATTTTTTCTAAATATATTTTTTAATTCCTTCATTAAAATTTAGCATAAATTCATTAAAAAGACTTTTTTTAAAACATGGTTTAATAAAAACATCCCTTCTTTACCATTTATTTAAGTTAAAAATACTTTTATGAGTTTTTTTAAAGGCTAATAATTAAAAAAAAAATGATGACTCATTTCTTACTCAGCAGTTCTATTCCTCTAAAAGACTTTTTGTAACTTTCTAATAACCGCACAATTTGTTTTAGTCTTAAAGCTGCACAAATTTTAGGTAAAACCCCATAATTCGTCACAAACTTGGGTGTAAAAATGATCCTCTGGGGGAGGGGTGAGCAGCAGACACAGCTGCACTCGGGGATTTTTGTGTGGTTTAACCCCAAAATCCAACTCCCTCAGAGAGGATTTGGGCCCCATATAGTTAGAGGATGGATTTGAATTCACAACCTTCCTGTCTCTGGGGGACGCTGTACCACTTGTCCACTAAGTTGTACTTTTAAAGTATTAAATAAAACTTTTTACCGATTTATGCCACATGCTGCAAGTTCCCAATGAGAAATTTAGTATTATCTTGAAAGGAAAAAAAAGAGTATTTTTTGTTTTTTAAAGAAACTTGTAAAAATTATGACTAAATAAATACTTAGGGTTGTGTTGACATCATGTGACATCTTCAAAGTAATTGATTTTTTAACAGTTGGGCTTCATTTTACGCTAAATTCTGTTTGGTTTTATAAAAAATAAACAGAGCATAAAGCAGGAGCACATGGAAGGAAATGACCTCTTCACAGGCATTTTTTCTGTTTTTGAAGCAGCTTTTTATGTATTCCTGAGAAGAAAGTAATAAATTATGAATACAAAAGGACAACAGTCTTTACGGCCCCTGAAATCCCCATGATTCAGATTAAGAAGTTGGTTTATTTTACAAATCCTTTGGGGAAAAAAAACTATTTTTGCTACTTTTTATATATTTGTTTAACCAAATTATTTACTTTTTGTAAAATGTTTCTGCTTTAGGTTTTAGCTCCTAATCTGTGCTCTTTATTGTCTTTGCAACAGTAAGAAACCCATTAAAAGGCAATTAAATACAGTGAAGGGAAAACAATTAAAAACCTAAAAAAAGTCACTTAAATGAAGCAGATTTGACAATAACAAATAAAAAACAGGAACAATAAAATCCAATTAGTTATTATGTGACCAATAAATGAGTGTAAGAGCCTTAAAAATGAATCAATTGACAAAAAAAAATCTGAAGATAAATACTTTTAGGGCTATTTTTGCAGCACTTTTATGAATAAAAAAGCTTTTTGTGACTCAGAAAAATAAATTTCACGGTTTTGCTGCACTAAATCTGATTGAACTTTGACCTCGACAAGTGAGAAATTAGAAGAGGAATAAGAATATAGCAGAATTTACCATAAAATGTGCAGTAAATTGATCAGAAATATTCCCTTATTTATAGGTAAAAACGCACATTTGGAAGATATTGATGGTATAAATAATGGGTGTAACTCTGCATTTCTGAAGAATAAAGATTTTATGAAGAAAAGAAGATGCACTTGCTCAAACAATATGGGAGAAATCCTTCTATAATAAAGAATTAAAAGACAAATTGTGGTTATAAGATGTTTAACTATCATTATTATACCAAGAGATTTATAGCTTTTTCTTTTACTAGTGTTTGTTACTGAGTCTAATCCATGAATAATATTTGTATAACATAATTTAGTTCATTTATTGCTTTATTAATTTCATTTTAATTTACAGGAGAGAAAATAGGAAATAAAATGCCCATTAGAATCAAAATAAAAGGGAAATACAGAAAAAAAACTGTCATAAAAGAAAATTAAATTGCATATATTAATTTAAATTCAGTTTTTTTCTTGCAATTTGATTAATAAATCACCTAAATTAATCGTTAAATGCCACAAAATGTGAATTTGTGGCATTTCTGCATGGAAGGTGAGCTAAAGCGCCCTCTGTCGGGCAGATGAGGTATTACGTTTGAGCAGAAATGGTGAATTAAAAAAAATCTGATTGTTAGAAATATAACTCTTATTTTTTATCACCTTTCAAATCAGCCTCATAGTTTTATTTATTTAGTTTTTATTTTTATTTTAAACGTCGGGTCGTTACGTCACCACTCCGCCCCGCCCCGCCCTCCTCCTTTGGTCCCTGAACTCCGCGCGAGCTCTCCGCCAGTAGTGAGTCCTCCGCCGCCGCTGAGCGTGTCTGCGCGCATGCACGGAGCCGAAGTGCAGACACGAAGCAGAGCCGGATTGTCTCTTTAATCGGATGAAGGAAACCTCTGGATTACGGAGTTTGTTTATTGTTTATTCTAACCGCTGTCTGTAAAAACAACAACAATCATGTCTCGGATTCCTGAAGGTGTGAACAAGCTCACAGAAAGTACATATAAGGTGAGTCATCTGTGTGGAAAAGTTCCCATTTTTTATTAATAAGATTTTTTTCCTGAAAAGTTGAGTGTATTTATTAATATATTTATATGTATTTTATGCATAAGGAAAAGCAGCTAAATCTGTTGAAATGGTGACAACATCCTGTTTGTCATTTATTACCTGTAATAGTCACAGGTGATGGCTGACAGTTCTGAGTCATCTCTCTTATCTTATCAGGGATTTTTATCATCATTTTGGTCTCTTTAATCCATTTAAATTCACTCTCAAGTGCTTCCAGGTGAACCTGTTACCTGTAAAAATGGAAGAAACAGTTTGCAGTTACAGTAGAGAAAACACCTGTCCCCCCTCCACCCCCCCTTTTCATTTTCCTATTGAGGGTGTGCCACTTTTTCAATAGGTTCAAAATAGCTGCCATTTTTCCTCACAGGAAGCGGTGCCGCATTCGTCAGAGGTCAAGTTAAATATTAAGAGTTTTTTTTATTGTTCTCACATGCTGGTATTTATAGAGAAACCACACAAACCACCCCTCCTTATGACTAAATGAAGCACAAAAAAAATGTTTTTTTTTTTCTTTTGTTCATCCTAGAATGTGATGGAGCAGTTCAACCCAGGTCTGAGGAACCTGGTCAACCTCGGGAAGACCTACGAGAAATCCGTGGCAGGTACAAAACGGTCACGTATTATGTGTACAGTATGTGCAATGGCTGTACAGGACGTGAACCAATACTGGGTTAAGCCTTGTTTCCAATGAACGGTTTGGTCCGGTTCGGTCCGGTATTTTGAGCATTTCCACTGTTTAACGGACCCATTAACCCTAGAACACCTTCACTATATAAAGTAGGGCTGGGTATCGGTTCTAATTTCCATAAACGATTTGATTCACAAGAGCCTGAATTGATTTGATTCAATTTTTTTTCTGATTCTTCAATTCAATTCAATTTTAAGTTTACAAATTTACACACATTTGTTTAAAAATACATTAAAAATCTACTATTTAATTTGAATATATTTATATTAATCTGATACAGTTCACATATTGTAAATTTTATTAGTAAAATAATGAGATTGTTAATATCATACAGTGTTACATGATTTTCTAAAGGAGAAGTTCTAACAAAAATGTTCAGATCATTAACATTGTAAACGTTGTGCTGATTCTCCTGGAGGATGTTTCAGTTTGGCCACTAGGTGGCGATCGCGCGGTACAAGTACACTTTATACAAGAAGAAGACAACAGTATGAGGGGAAAAACAAAGTTTTAGACCACAAATAGTACATTTAAAAAATATTTCCCTAAAATAGTTTGAAAATTTAATCCCTGTAAGTAAATAGAGATGTTCAGGTTTAGTCAGCAATGTATTTTTTTGGTAAACCGAACGTTAGCATTAGCCGTCCTATGGGAAATTCTATTGAACGTTAGCATCAAGCTAGCGGATATTAACTTTGTGTGCTAAATCGGTTTATATATTTTGTGAATTGATTATTGATCTAATAAGAATTAAGCTTAAATCGATTTTAATCTATTTTTTTAACCCAGCCCCAATAAAAAGTTACACCATCATTTTTGTCAGGTAATTATTACCCGATATACCCAATAAAAAGTATTTGTCATAAAAAATAAATCAAAATATGACATAATGATAATTTAGACTAGTTTTCTTTTATTTTTAGCTGTGGTTTATGTAAGAAAATTGAAAATATAAGCATAGGAAGATCCTAAAAACATGCTTGAAGATAACAGAAAAATTAGGAATTCAAGAAAAACAAATTACTTTAAAAATGATAGTGGAGAATTGGCCTTTGGTCCACCCATTCCTGGGACATGTATGACTTTACCCAGGGAACCACAACACTCACGTAAATACTTTCGCTCGGGTGAAACTCACAGTACTCTTGGGTTAAACAGTTCTGACCCGTACCTCTTGAGAACCCCATCCTTTGTAGATCCATAGAAAAATAGAACGGGATGGTTTGGGCGGAGTCACTGTAGCCAACCACTGATGGCAGAAAGTGATGATGACATCATAAAGCACCAGTATAGCGCTAAGCTAGCGTTTCCGTTGTCCTCTTCATGGCGGTATTTTTCTTACCCGCCCGCAATCTTCTTTCAAACAACATTAAATTCCTGTTAAAAACGATGTACAAAAAATAAAGCAAGAAAAAGGAAGACGAGCTGCTGGATGACTTCCATTGTTGTTGCTTTTCTAGTCATCGCACTACAAAGACACGCTAGCGGTCTACGCCACACATGCGTTGGACTGTACCGTTCTACTCCTTAGGAAATAAGACTTTAGGGTACCGGTACTAGACGCATCCCAAGGACTAGTGGGCATCCGGTATTGCGTCCTGAATTTTGTGAACCGTTGATTTTACGAACATCCAGCACGTCAAAAAACGACGAGTTGGGGAAACCCAAAACGTCAAAAAGCGACGCGAGGGGTCCTTAACCAAACGTCAGTATGTGACGACTTGGGGATGAGAATGAGTTGAAACACCGGAGCTCTAATGTTGATATTCTTTGAGTTACTGTAAAGTTCCAACCGTAAACGCGATAATTCCAGCAAAAAAATGTCACTGGAATGATTGCGTTAGCGGTTGAAACGTTCTGGTATGTTCAAAGTTTTGTGTTTAAGCATCACCGCTGACGTCTCAGGTCTCAAAGGGTTCAACGTGGACGGCTTGACCCCACGCCTCTTTTTCTTTCGTCTCACAGCCATGACTCTCGCCGGAAGGGCCTATTTCGACGCCATTTCGAAGCTGGGAGAAGTCGCCATCGTCTCTCCGGCCTCCAGAGAGCTCGGTAAGTTTCTCTAAAATCTCTAGGAAGAACTTAAATAATACCTAAGATACCGTAGAAAGTAATCACGTGAGTAGTGTGGCATTCCTGTTCTATCTGCAGCAGTGAGGTGACTCCATGATGATCAGTCAAATATTTTGCAAAGGTGGCTCCAAGTTGTTAAATCCGGATTCCTTTGACTAATCCTCATCTCTTTATGATTACACAAAAAACTATGAAAAAAATCCCTGATCTGTGCACACTGACTTCAGACAGTGAACATCACCATGAAATAATCAAAAAATAGGGGGACAAAATCACTAGAAAGTGGTAAAATTATCAGTCCATGCAGCAAATCCTTTTACTTAGCAAAAAATTATCCAATAAGAGATAAATATCAGGGAAAAATAATCTTCATAAGTAAACATTTAATAGAAATACTACTAATTGAATGATATACGGGCCAATAATGAGTGATTTTTGCTACTTACAAGCAAATCATTTGTAATTTTTGAGTTTTTTGGAGCTAGTTGTAGTTTATTTTGATTATACTTACCAAAAACTACAGTAATACGTGGAAATTACTCATTTTAGAGCAAAATGTGAACAAAAAAAGATACTACCTAAATTACACATCTAAATTTTTGCTTCCAAAATAATGACAATGAACATTACAATAACAAGGGGTGTAAAAAATATCGATTCAGTGAAATATCGCGATACTTTATATAGCAACACTTGCATTGATTAAAAATACTGCCAAGGCAAAAGTTAATTAATATTTAAATGTAAACATGTAATTCAGTCTTACTTTTGTTTTCCACCTAAATGTTTCTTAAATGACCAAAAGAAAAGCAGCATGGGTAAAACAACTTGTTTATGAGATACAGTTGAAGTGCTCAATGTTCTGATCATTAGATAAGGTGTATTTTACAATTTTACTTTTGTGAAAAATGTAATAATATTTACATAATTCTCACATCATAATTTGAAAAATAGTGAAATATTGTCTTGGGATTTATTAGGATACGCATCGTATCATGATATGTGTATCGTGATACGTATCGTTACATAATATGTGTATTGTGATACGCACCGTATCTTGATATGTGTATCGTGATACATATCATCTCATGACATGTGTATCGTGATACATATCGTATCATAACATCTGTATCGTGATACATATCGTGTCATGATATGTGTATTGTGAAACGCACTGTTTCATGAAATGCGTATCGTGATACTTATCGTATCATATGTGTATTGTAATATACACCTTATCATATGTGTATCATGATACGGATCGTATCATGACATGTGTATCGTGATACATATTGTGTCATGATATGTGTATTGTGATACGCACCTTATAATGATATCTGTATCGCGATACGTATCGTATCATGATATGTGTATTGTGATACGCACCTTATCATGATATCTGTATCGTGATACGTATCGTGTCATGATATCTGTATTGTGATATGCACCGTATCATGATATGTGTATTGTGAAACACACCTTATCATGATATGTGTATCGTGATACATATCCTGTCATGATATGTGTATTGTGAGACGCACCGTATCATGATATGTGTATCGTGATACATATCGTGTCATGATATGTGTATTGTGAGACGCACCGTATCATGATATGTGTATCGTGTCATGATATGTGTATTGTGAGACGCACCGTATCATGATATGTGTATCGTGATACATATCG
>NC_050530.1:2345123-2354032 GCF_002922805.2 Oryzias melastigma
ATACGCACCTTATCATGATATGTGTATCATGATACGTATCGTGTCATGATATGTGTATCGTGATACGTATCGTATCATGATATGTGTATTGTGATACGCACCTTATCATGATATCTGTATCGTGATACGTATCGTGTCATGATATGTGTATTGTGATATGCACCGTATCATGATATGTGTATTGTGAAACACACCTTATCATGATATGTGTATCGTGATACGTATCCTGTCATGATATGTGTATTGTGAGACGCACCGTATCATGATATGTGTATCGTTATACGTATCGTGTCATGATATCTGTATTGTGATATGCACCGTATCATGATATGTGTATTGTGAAACACACCTTATCATGATATGTGTATCGTGATACGTATCGTGTCATGATATGTGTATTGTGATACATGTCATATCACGATGTGTATTGTGATATGTATCGTATGACAAAATGCATAACCCGATATGTATCTATCATAATATGTATTTAGCTATATGTATTGTGTTTTAATATGTGTATCGTGATACATATTGTATCATGATATGTGTATCGTGATACGTATCATATCGCCAGACTCTTGCCTATGTAGACCCCTAAAAATAACTTCTTTAAAACTGAACCAGTTCAAGTTAAGTTTTTTTGTGTCTTAAATCAAGTTTTTTTTTTTTTTTACTGTCAAGAGTTTGGAGGAAAACATAAGAATGTCCTTATTTGTAGATCTCATGACAAAAAAATTATTATCTGTTATGATTTTTTAGAAAAAGCTTTGAAAGCAAAGAGAAGTTAAAACAAGTGAGAAATATCTTGCAAGGATCAAATACTTTAACATCACAGGGTGGTTTTGTCTTCCACTTCCACACGCTGCTATTTACCTTGCAGAAGAAAAAGTCCTAAAAATCAAACATCTGGAAAAAAAACATTATTTTATATTTTTTCGCTTCCTGTCCTCCGCGGCTGCAGGTTGTTTGCTGCCGTGAGTCACCGTCACTTATTCAGCGCTGAAATTTAAAGCAGGTTTGGTGTTTTTTGAGGACAGGAATGACGTGTCAGTATTATTAAACACCTTCCTTTTGTCGTTCGGTGGCTGTGAAGCTGATTTTTCCTCGTTCACAGGATGAGGTGAAATGAAAGCAGTGTGATTTATTTGGAAATTTCCTGGTCTCCTTATAATTAAAAAACATGATTTAATCAACAAATTTCTGTTGAGATGACACTAAAAGAGGTCTTTCTGTACAGTTATTTCTCCAGTTTACTTCTAGGATTAAACTGTCTTTATTCTGTTTAACTTGCAAACATGAATTGAAATAAGAGACGGTACTGGTTCAAAAATGACAATCATTTCTCTTTGGACACACCCATCCGTGAACAATGGCCGTCTTTCATGGCTTACATAAAAAACACTTGTTGCTTTAGCCGCTTTTACAAACATGTTTCCTTGAACTTTTAATGTATATTCGATAAAATCAATAGATAAAAGTGAAAAGTTTGCTATTTTTTTCAGATTTTCTATACAAAATTCAATTTTTTTTATGTAAGCTGTATTTTTTTTAAAGATTCTTTTTATAGGAGTGTGTCTCCCTGTCGCCTTATTTGATGATAATCGTAAAACCTGTTGATAAACGCTCTCCAGAGGACATGTTGGGTCTTGACCTCCAGACTGGATATTAATTGCTCGTCTGCCGTGAACGGATGACAAGAAGGTGCAAATTCTGAGAGGCAGCAAAGCATGAAAACAGGCTCGACATGAGGACACTCTCATATCTGGTGCTCCTGATTCCAGCTGATTACACATTAAAGTGACATTACGTTCATTTCTAATAACTGATGCTGTTTTTTAAACTCTACTTGTGACATTCAAGGTGCTTTAAAGTCTAATTCTCCCCAGTGACAGGTTGTTTTTCATTCCTTCCTTACGCATGGCGAGGTGCAAAAAGAAACTGCGTCATAGTTTGCTGGTTGGCTGTTTGCAGAAAGCTACCTGAGGCCTTTACTTTGGCCCTGCAGCTTCTTTTTTTTTTTTTTCCAGGAGTGCATTAGCCAGGAAGACTTTTAGCAGCAAAATCCAATCCATTATGTGCCGCGGAGTTACAGTGTGCCTGAGATCAGGCTTAAAAAACTTTATTTACTGCCTCCAAAGATAACACAAACAAGCAAATATGCAGTCAATAAAATTTCGCTTAAAAATTGCAATAGAAAAATAATTAAGTATATAATTAATTGACCTTTATTCTGCTAATCAAGGCAAATTAAGAAAGCTCCCCTCTAAGATGCATTAAAGTTGATTAAATATTTTATTTAAATCAAATTTTCATCCCGACACCAATTTTGTTCCATTAAGACAAATGTTTCTACATAACTAGTCATTTTAAATGAACAAAAGTGAACTTTTCTTTTAGAATTATGTAAATTTATGTATAAAAGCTGTTTGCCTAAAGAAACACAAGAAGTGCTTTTAAACTGAACCACAGATTTGAGAAATGAATCTGGTGTTGAGGTCCAGTGATAGACTGACGAAGATTCCAGACTGTACATCACCTTCACCTGGATGGATGGATGGATGGATGGATGTATGGATGGATGTATGGATGGATGGATGGATGGATGGTTGGATGGATGTATGGATGGATGTATGGATGAATGGATGGATGGATGGATGTATGGATGGATGTATGGATGAATGGATGGATGGATGGATGGATGGATGGATGGATGGATGAATGGATGGATGGATTATATGGCAGAAATGGATGTGTATGGACTGGATGGATTAATATGGGATGGATATATTTGGGTTGGATAAATGGATGGATGTGGCATGAATATATATGATGATGGATGGATAGATTGTTGGATATGGGATTGATGAGTGGATAGATGGATATAGGAAGAATGGATAAATATGGGATGGATGAATTTGAATGAATGATTGTATGGATATGTAATGGAAATAACATGGATGATAAATGGATGGATGGACATGAGATGGATAGATGGCTGGATAGATTGATGGATGTTTGGTTGTTTGGTTTGTTTGGTTGGTCGGTTGATGGTTGGTTGGTTGGATAGATTGATAGATGTTTGGTTGGTTGGTTGTTTGGTTGGTCGGTTGATGGTTGGTTGGTTGGATAGATTGATAGATGTTTGGTTGGTTGGTTGGTTGGATAGATTGATAGATGTTTGGTTGGTTGGCTGGTTGGTTGGTCGGTTGATGGTTGGTTGGTCAGATAGATTGATAGATGTTTGGTTGGTTGGTCAGTTGATGGTTAGTTGGATAGATTGATGGATGTTTAGTTGGTTGGTTGTTTGGTTGGTCGGTCGATGGTTAGTTGGATAGGTTAATGTTTGGTTGGATGTTTGGTTGATTGTTTGGTCAGTTGGTTGCTTAGTCGGCAGATTGTTTGGTTGGATGGATTGATGGTTGGATGAATGGTTAATTAAAAACTGGCTAGATGGACGGTTGGACATAGGATAGAATGGAGAGACAATATCATGGATGGATATAGGATGGACTGATGGAAAATGAATGGATAAATTATGAATGAACAGATGGATGAATATGGGATGTTTCTATTTCATCTAAAAAAAAGTCACATCTTCAAATTCAGCTCTCACCAAAAATCCCCGTCTCTGACCCTGATTCCTGTCCTGTTCGGTTTCTTGTAGGTTCTGGCATCTCCTCTCGTTTCTCACCTCGTATCAAAACAAACCTTGAACTTTGTCTGGTTCTCTGGTCAGTTCACTCCTACGTATTTTCTATCCTTAGATACAGGTTTGTTTATTCTCCCTGTTTGCCATCATTTATGGTCTCCTCCTCCTGTAGAAGTCGGGACGGTTCTCTGTTGTCCTCATCCCAGAGCAGGAGGGAACTAGGGCGTGAGCGGCTCTGTATAGTGTCTGGAAGAATTTTGACCAAAAAAAGGGGTTGAGGGTTAAAACACAGTTCCTAAAACAGATATGAAATGACAAAATCCTCTTCAATCAAAACAGATAAGCGGAACTACAAAGAGATAAGAGATCTTTAAATTCAAGATGTAATATATTTTATTGTAGTCACACCCTGAACATGTTTATAAATGGATTATAAAATGATTCAAACCACTGAGGACTTTAGTTTTTGTCTCAAAGTGTCGTTGGATCTTAAGGCCACAACTGTGGAACGGAAACGGCGTCTTTCTGAATGTGTGACCCTGAGCAAACGGGAGCAGCGCTTTGACCACGCCGGGCTTTATTGAGTATCGAGTGGCTTTTATTTTCTGTTAAGAGCTCCTGCTGAGGACGCTCCAGGTGTAGCGGAGAAGATCAAGGTCTGCCGGTAGAGACCGTAAAAGGGAGTGGAGTGTGACGAGAGCGATCATAACAACCACAAAAACATCCTTCAAAGATCGAGTTAATCTTTACGAAATAAAGACAAAAACTGATGCTTAGAAACTTACACTAAAACTTTACTATATTTTTCACCTACTGTAAATATAGTTTACCAATGAGTAATATACACCAGGAAGTACTACAGACTTACTGGAGATTTTACTTTTTGTATACTTTTTTCTCTAATAAACCCAATATGTTGCAGAATTATTATTATTATTATTATTTTTTTACCTTTATTTTATTAAATGTTGCTGTTTTTTTACAAAGCTTCAAGAAAAAGGTTTTTATCTTGATTTGATTTATAATATTCTCCTTTAGTTTGATTGTATATTTGAAATAATACAGTAAAATTCTCTTTTTAAAGACCCACTCTGATGAAAATGGTGTTTTTAACGTGTTCTTGAAGCATTTTTTTGATGATGGAAGACATCTAAAAATAAAATTAAACGGAAAAATTGCATTTCTTAGTATTTCTTTATTAAATCAGGAGAAGACAAACAAAAAAGAGGATTAAAAACGATCACATTTGTCACGTAAAAAATACAATATGCTTGAAGGTACCTGCTTTAAACTCTTAGTAAGAGAAGGGTAAGGGGGCGGGGTTGTGTCTCTGAAACCTATCTGAGTAAAATATGATAATACTTTGCCTTTGGTACACTAAAGAACAAAATACGAGTTATTTTCATGACCTCTTTTCCTACCTGGAAGTAAGATGACTCAACCTCACTCCTTGTGGGTACCGCCCATTTCATGATGTCATCCTAGAGCCGGCCTCGGCAGCGTGTCTGCGTTTCACCCACGAAAACATTAAACATCCTTTTGCAAAGATGGAGGAATTAACACTAAAGTCCGACCCCAACTATATATTTTCAATCTAATGTCAAATTATTCCCATTTTAATTATGATTGTGCAATTTTTAGCTTAATTTAAAAAATCCTGTTTTTTGGGGGGTTTTTTTGACATATTTTCTGCAGAGCGGCAAGAGCTCATCGGAAATTACTCAATAGCGTCTCTAAGGGCTTAAGTTGCTTGCTAATTTCCCAGGATGCTTTTCTTTACACTCAACAGCAACAAGCATCGCTTAGGGCTTAGGTTAACCTTGTTAATTTCCCAGCATGCCTTTGATTACACTTGATAGCGACAAGAGTCTCTTAGGACTTAAGTTAGCCTTGCTAATTTCCCAGCATGCCCTTGTTTACACTCTCTCCAACTAGAAACAAGCGCTTCCCAACTCCAAGCTAACATTAGCATAACAAAATAATATCACAGCTATCCAGCCGCACAGTTTATAGCCTGATGAGTGCTCAGACGAGGAAAATGAAGACGTTCATGGACGTATTTGTCTGCAAATGGATGACTTAAAATATGAGTAGAGAAAACGAGACTCTGTCCTAATCATGGTAGTAGCTTTGTAAGACATCCAGTTTTCATCTGCTCCTGATCCAACAGGATTTTGATACTCAGTTTTAATCTTAAATTATTCTATACATGTCCTCCATTGTGAGAAAGATACTACAAGTACATGTTAAAAACACACAAAAAACACGATTTTCATTGGATTGGCTCTTTTAAAAACACTTCAGAGCTCAAAAAAGTTGATTTTGCGTGATTTAAGCCCTTGAAAGTCCAGATAGAGAAACCATAAGTAGAAGCACTTGGGGCTTCTGGGTAATGTAGTTGTTGTTCATTGTGTTACATTGTGGGCATTTCACCAGAATACTACCAAACGGCTCAGTCTTTACTTTTTTGTCATCTTTCCTATACCACGTTTCGTTCATCAAACCATCACATAGTCACAAATTAATGAAACTTTTGATGACTTTCTGTAGCCCCGCCCCCACCCGTTCAGGTGGGTTTTCACACCTTGTTCACCTCAAAGGTGAAACCTTCAAGCGCACAAAAGCGTCTTTGTAGCCTCCTGAGTTTTCTCAGCTGCCACCTTGCTCTCCGTTAATTCTGTTTCTGATGCTGCTCACTCCACCCCCCCACCCCCCATCATCCAAACACAAAGGCAGCATTTACCAGTACGTTCTGGTGACCTTCAGAGGGCAAATGTTGTCAGAACTGCCGCCGCCTCCCCATCGTGGTTACATGTGCAGAAAGGCCCAGCAGTGGAATGTCAGGTGTTGGGCGTGCAGCCGCTGCCCTTTTCCACGTCCGTTTCAGCAGAGCGTTGTGTCCGACAGTAAACCTCCTCTCTGGATGGAACGCCATTGTGATGGAGAGAAGGTTAGAAGCTGCTCTGCTGCGAGCGGGCGGGCAGGCGAGCGACAGCTGTTTACAGTGGTGACTCACTCTCTTTGTTCCACGTCTGCGCTGCAGCCCGTCCGTGAATGTGGACTGTTCTGTATCTCGCCACACAATGCCGCACCGTTTCATTACTTATTGACATCTGTGCAAACATCCCATGCAGATGATCATCTGGAAGTATGAATTTAAAAAAATGCATGCAAAGCTTGATAGAAAAAGACTTTTATTGTGTAGTTATGCATTTAAGCGTTGATGTGCAACATTTACAAGTCTTTTCTAGTTATTTCATGCATGATGGTACTAAAAAAACAATAAAATTCAATTAAAACTTTTGTTCATTTATGTTCAAACGGGTGGAGAATGAAGCTACATTAGGACCTGGAGCTTCTCTGCTCAGAATTTCTGCTCCAGGCTGATGGTTTTTTTTTTCTTTCAAACTCCTACAGAAGCTCAGGAATCCTCCAAAAGAGTTCAACAAATTTAACACAATATGGAGAAGCCTGAATAAAACAGAAACTATCTTAAACTGTTTTTATTTCAGACACTTTAGATTGGTTAAGAAAAACATTCTTGAGTTAATCTGTGAATATATGGGAGGCACAAAATGCTGCATCACTTTTATATTATAAAAGCAGATTTATGTTTCCTGTTTTTAACTGCAACCATTTAATGCAAAATATGACAATTGACTGATTGATTCTAATCAACTTTATTAAACAAAGTGCCACAAACATTGTTAGACAGTCATACTAAAACTATTCTATAATCACTGATGTTGGACAAATGTATTATCTTAATTTTGTGGAAGTCAAGAATTTTTATCCTCTCTATTATTATTATTTGTTTATTTATGTTTTTATTTATTTATCTATTTATTCATGTCTTCTAGGGGTCGTCCTTATGGAAATTGCTGAAGCACATCAGACGATCCACAACGAACTTGATGAGAACGTAAGTAACTAAAAGTGTTCTTTTGCTAAAAAAAATCTTTAAAATAATACTTCTAATAAATAGTATAAATGTTACATCATAAAAATATGTTTATGTTGATATAATTTAAAAGAAAGGGAGTTTTGGTGAAGGAAAATACATTTTGGGGCTTTTGCTGCTTAAAAACCCACTCCGATCATCATAGCGTTCCCAATGATTTTCTTAGGATTTTTCCACTTTTAGTCGAAGTTAAAGAAACCATAGTTTCTGCAGGGCGGCAGGAGTTCATTAGAAATTACCCTCCCCGCCCCCTTTTCTTTCGCCGTTACAGAGCAAAGCAGGGAGATTGTCACAAGTACGATCTTTTTCGAACAGCATTTTTTTTTTCCATCTGATCCTGATTCACTACAATGTGAATAAATAATAAACAAAAATGCAGTCTTAAGCTTAATTTTTCTTTATATATGTCCTCTATCATCAGAAAAATACTTCAAGAATATGATAAAAATGCAAAAAAAAAACATTTTTATCGGAGTGGATCTTTTAAAAAATATAAACCGCTTTCATGCTTTAAATATAATAATTTATATGCTGTTAGGTTTTAAAGTTTTAGATGCAGGTTTAAGGTATTTTCAAAAAATATTTAGTCATATAATCAATGCAATTTAATCATTATGTTTAGTCCAGTAGCTGCACCTTGTTTTTGGTTTTAAAAATAAAGCTTTTGTTTATTTTTTACATTATTTTTAGAGGTAAAAAGTAGTGCTGCCACAAACGATTATTTTAGTAGTCGACTAATAACTGATTATTTTTTCTGATGAGTCGACTAATCGGGTAATGCATAAAGTGGATGTAAAACACACATCTTTATCATCATTAGCTTTAAACTAACTAAAAACTATATTTATTCACAGTAACATTAGTTGCGAAAATGCTAGTGAGTAAGCTGAATTTGGCAGCTATAGATGCTAGTGAGGAAAGCTAAAAATCCCGGAATTGATAGCTGAAAACACTGAAGCTGATAGCTAGCTAAAATATTAGCTAAATGCCAAATTAGCCAAAAAATAAAAATAAAATAAAAATAAGCCTAAGTTAGCCTAAACAGCTAGCATGTAGCTGAAATATTTTTTCAGAGATTTTTAATTAGCTGAACTCCAAAATAGCTTAAAAATAAAAAAATCCTAAATTAGCCAAAATAGTTAGCATATTGTGGAAATATCCAAATTAGACTCCAAATTAGCCTAAAAAAGCTTAAGTTAGCCAAAACATTTAGCATGTCATTGAAATATTATCTTAACTCCAAAATAAACAAAAAACAAAAAAGCCCTAAATTAGCCGAAAATAGCTAGCATGTAGCTG